>NC_037689.1:57392916-57411424 GCF_003255815.1 Theropithecus gelada
TTTTGAGACAGGGTCTCACTCTTTCACCCAGGCTGGAGTGCAGTGGCTTGATCCTGGCTCACTATGGCCCTGACCTCTCTGGGCTCAGATGGTCTTCCCACCTTAGCCTCCCGAGTAGTTGGGACTGCAGGGGTGCACCACCATACCTGGCTAATTTTTTTTTTATTTTTTGTGGAGACAGGGTCTCACTATGTTGCCCAGGTTGGTCTCAAACTCCTGGACCCAAGCAATCCACCCACCTTGGCCTCCCAAAATGCAGGGATTATAGGCATGAACCACCATGCCCAACCACAGATACTACATATTGACAATTCTTCTCAAATTCAGTCTTTAATATTTAGAGTGAGACCATTTAACTAGATATAAAATTGGGGGAAAAGCAAGTTTTTATGACAGATAGAAACATTCTTTTGAATGTGTCTTAACTAGTAAAATCAGCCTGTCTAATAAAACAAAAGAAATCCACTGAGTAAAAATAATGTCAGGAAGAGTAATATTTGTCAGTGAACATTCAGCATTGCCAAGGGACAGAGATGTTGATATCTCCACTTTCATGTTTGCTCCCTAGTTGTCCTCAATACAAATGGCAGCATCATTTTCTGAGAGTCAGATATCACCCTTTTATTAGCAACACTCTAATGACTTTCTTCCCAATCAGAGTAAAAGTCAAAGTTCTTTCAATGATCTCCATAACTCTCTAAGATCTGAATAGCCATCGCCTCTCTAATAACCTCTTCTATTACTTCTCACTCATCATGTTGCAGCCACATCTACCTCCTGGATATTCCTCTGACTCATTAGATATGCTACTGCCTTTGGGCCAATTTTTAAGCTGTTTGCTCTGTCTGGATTCTCTATTCCCAGAATTCCTTTTCAAATCTTTGCTTAAATATCACGTTCTCAATGAGGTTATCCCTGATTACTTAATTCACCCTAACACTACCCTATCTGCTTTACCCTGCTCTAATTTTTACTATTTTTCATATCACATATTACCTTCAAATGTATTATATTTAGTGTTTGTTTTATGTCTGCCCACACCTACGACCCCTAGAAGAATGTGATCTTCAAATGGGCATATATCTGGCCTATGATAGTACTTGATGTTTCACAGATGTTCAGTCAACTTGTGTTGAATGATTGTGACTATATTCTAGGATAAGGCAATTTCCTGGACCTTTCCAGACGTTAGGCATAAATCCCCTCAAATCGTGTTGCTTATCTCATTCTCGGTTTGTGTTACAAAGCAAATTGATGTATTGTTTGGTTTCCAAAATGCCTGGAGAGTGGAAAATGAAGGTATTGATAAGGGATTAACACATCCCTCTTTTACTTTATTAGACATGATGGTATCTGGGGAAAACTGTTCTTCATTAACATGAATAAGTAAGTTTCTCTTTAACATACTAGTTTCATGTTATTTAGTGTAAATCTACTGCAAATTGAATAGTCACCTCTGGGCATATTAATTTCATTCATTTCTATGCCTGAAAAGCTGAGACCAGATTCTAGCATAACATGACTTACACCAGGTGCTAATCCTGAAAGGATGACTGGTTTGCAGCCTTCCGTGATATTCACCGCTGCTTTTCAAGCTTTTCCTGACCCTGCAGGCATGGGAGATACCATAAGTAAAGAGACCAAAGATTAACTATTCTGCAATCTGACCAAATGTTGGAAGTTCAAGGATTCCATATTCTAATTAATGATACAGACCCACACAGCGTGCTAACATAGTGTATAGGTTTGAAAAGTACCATGTGACTGTTACAGGGTTCAGGCTATGGTGCAAGATAAAGGTAGTGATTCTTGACTAGACCAGAAATATAAAGAGGAAAGAAAGCACATATGTATGGGTAGAATCTACACACAGAGATCCCTGAAGATCATAACTTGTGTCTATTTCGTTATTTTCTAGCTGGTGTGTCTGCCTATAACCCAGATGATTCTACTGGTCATTGGATATTGTCTCAGGATGTCCCCACATATAATGTCAACTATTACTTTTATTATTATTATTTATCAGAGCAATGCCATCAGCATCCTTAGATGCTGTTGAGAGGAAGCCAGCACTATTTATGAAAAGATCAACAATATTAATAGGGGAAGAGGGAACTGAAGGTTTGTAAACATCAAGAAGAAATAGACTGACCTTGATGGAAGTCAGAAAACTGGGTACAAGATGAAGTATAAATACTAACCAGCTTAATATCTTTGACCAGTTTATATCCTGTCTCTGGACTTCAGCTGACATGTCTGTGAAATGAAGATACTGAGCTAGATAATTTCTAAGGTCTCTGGAGCCTATGGCTGTGTTCATATAATGCTGATGCTACATAAAAGAGCAAGGTTAGGGTCAGTCTTGTATGGGGGCACACAAGATGAAAAATTAAGCTTGCATTAATAATAACTATGACTTATATAGAACATCCTTCATACCAAGAATCCACAGTAATCGTCAGATTACAAAAATAAATAAATAAATAAGATCCAGAGAAGCTGCCCATGGATTCATGGCTAATACGAAATAAAGTCAGGGTCCTAACTTAGGCAATCTGGTCTGGATTCCATGATCTTAGTTGTCCTCCTCACTGCCTTGTGCTTAAAAGTAACACCTATCTTTTATTTGTCAGTAACAGTGGAAGGGAGGTCATTGAGTAGCTCAAGAGTTTTCAGTAATTTATATTATACAGGTTGAGCATCCATAATTGCTAAATGCTCCAAACTTCAAAACTTTATGAACACCAACTTGACCCCACAGGTGGAAAGTTCCACACCTGATCTCACGTGGTGGGTCATGGTCAAAATGCAGGTGCACAGTGATGAAGATGACATGGTTAACACTGCAGAAAAAAATGCCTGTAGATGACATGGTGAATATGTGTGATTGGCTTATTGAAGGACGAGATCCATTTGCATTCATAACAAAGTGCAAAATCATATTGGTTTATAAAAATCAAAGAGAGACTTCTAAGACAGAAACCATTGTTAAATAAGGCAAATGACTCTGGAGGAAACATTTTTAAAAGCCGTATAGCAGAGTGTCTCCTCATCCCTAGAGGATCCAATTCTTGGTCCCTCAACTGCTGTTGTTTCTTCTCATCTAAAAAAATAAAATACAGTGTACAGTAACATGTTGCTCAAAACAGCATTGTAGGTTGAGTCTGAAGGCCTTGCCCTTGTTTGTTGCTGCCGTTTTTAAACAACTGATACAGGTATACAGAGGATGCTATTATGCTGCTTAGTTACCCTGAACACATTATTTTTTCACTATACTAATGATATATCATATTTTTTACTTACGTATCAATAAGTACTTATGTATCAATAAGTGTAAGAAAATGCCTATAGGTAGCATATAAATTCAGAGTCAGGAATGATGATGGCAATGCTAAACAATCACAGACTGTACACATGAGTGACTGAGATAGCGACACTTTTGCTTTCCGATATTTCAATGAAAGAAATTTTGTTTCGTGCGCAAAGTTATTACAAGCTTTGTATAAAATTACATTCAGATTATGTGTATAAGACGCATATAAAAGTAAATTTTGTGTCTTGATGTGGGTGCTATCCTCAAGATATCTCATTATGTATATGCAAATATTCCAAAATCCTCCCAAAAAGTTATCCAAAATCCGAAACACTTCAGGTCCCAAGCATTTTGGATAAGAGATACTCAACCTGCAATAGTTCGAATGCGCTAAGAAAGCTACAAAATACATTATTGAGAAAGAGAAGAAAAAACAACTAAATTGACCCTAATCATTCCTATCCCTAAGGGAGGTAAGCTGGGAGTAAATTAGAAACTGTGTTTGCTTTTGGCTGATACTCTGAAGCTTTGATATGTGCATCAGGCTTCCCTTGGCCCTCAGGTTCTCTGGTGACAGTTTCACACCTTCTTTTAGCTCCTCACATTTCCAAACACCTTGTTCTAATTTTTGGAGGTTGACCTTGCTTTCTACTTACTGAATGAGAAATTCTAGAAACTTGTACTACTAAATCTTCTCCCTGCCAGTATCTGTGTTCTTGCACTCTGCCTTAACTTATATTGCTATAGATAAACTTTCTGTGCTGTTCTCCATAGCCAATATCTCCACCTTCATCAGTAGATCCCATTCCCTTTCTCCTACTCAAGGCTATTATTCCAGCAACTTTATCTTCTCTCCCATATCATCTTTTTTTTTTATCTTTCAACGAGATAATTCCCATTATATTTACAAATATGTATATTATTAATTTCATCTTTTTTTGAAATGGAGATATCCACAGGCAAAATAATGAAATTGCAACTTTATTTCACAAGGTACACAAAAATCAACTCAAAATGGATTAAAGACTTAAATGGAACTGTTAAACTACTAGAAGAAAATGTCGTGAAAAAGTTTCTTGACTTTGGTCTGGGCAATTACTTATAAAATATGATATGAAAAGCACAGGCAACAAAAGCAAAAATAGACAAATGGGATGGCATTAAACTAAAAAGCACCTACACAGCAAAAGAAGAAATCAACAGAGTAATCTATGCAATGGGAGAAAGTATTTGCAAACCAAAACTGACAAAAAAATGGGACTTAATTAAAGAGCTTCTGCACAGCAAAAAAAAAACAAAAAACTATCATCAGAATGAACAGACAACCTACAGAATGGGAGAAAATTTTTGCAATCTATCTGACAAAGGTCTAATATGCAGCATCTACAAGGAATGTAAACAAATATACAAAATAAAAACAAACAGCCCCATTAAAAAGTGTGCAAAGGACATGAATAGACACTTCCCGAAAGAGGACATTTATGCGGCCAACAAACATGAAAAAAAAGCTCAACATCACTGATGATTAGAGAAATGCAAAGCAAAACCACAATGATATACCATCTCATGCCAGTCAGAATGGTGATTATTAAAAAGTCAAGAAACAACAGATGCTGGTGAGGCTGTGGAGAAATAGGAAGGCTCTTACACTGTTGGTGGGAATGTAAATTAGTTCAACCATTGTGGAAGACAGTGTGACCATTCCTCAAAGACCTAAAAGCAGAAACACCGTTTGACCCAGCAATCCCATTACTGGCTATATACCCAAAGGAATATAAATCATTCTATTATAATGATACATGCATGTGTTATGTTTATTGCAGCATGATTCACAATAGAAAAGACATGGAATCAACCCAAATGTCCATCAATAATAGAATGGATAAAGAAAATGTGGTACATATACACCATGGAATACTATGCAGCCATGAAAAGAAATGAGATCATGTCATTTGCAGGTACCTGGATGGAGCTGGAAGCCATTATCCTCAGCAAACAAATGCACAAACAGAAATCCAAACACTGCATGTTCTCACTCATAAGTGGGAGCTAAAGAATGAGAACCCAAGGACACAGGGAGAGGAACAACATAATGGGGCCTGTCTTTGGGGATGGAGTGGGGGTAGGGAGACCATCAGGAAAAACAGCTAATGAATGCTGGGCTTAAATACCTGGTGATGGGTTTAATACCTAGGTGATGGGTTGATAGGTACAGGAAACCACTATGGCACACATTTACCTATGTAACAAACCTGCACATCCTGCACATGTATTCTGAAACTTAAAATAAATAAAATAAAAAATATTTGAAAATCATGCATATGAAAAGGAGTTCATAATAAAAACAAGTAAGGCATTTATAAAACTCAGTAGCAAAAAACAAACAAACAAATAACCCAGCTAAAAATTGACAAAATACATGAACAGACATTTCTTAAAAGAAGACATATAAATGGGCAACAGGTGCATAAAAAGGTTCTCGGAATCACTAATTATCAGGGAAATGCAAATCAAAACCACAATGAGATGCTACCTCACACTTGTTAGAATGGTTATTATCAAAAATACAAACGATAACAAGCGTTGGTGAGGATATGAAGAAAGCAGAACACTAGTACACTGTAAATTGGAATCTAAATTGGTACAGTCATTATAGAAAACAGCATGGAGGTTTCTCAAAATATTAAAAATAGAACTATCCTATTATCTAGCAATTCAATCTTCTAAATTTACCTCTCAGCAGCTTTTAACAGAAGTGATCACTCCCTTTTCCTTGAAATATTGCCCACTTGCACTTGTCTTCCAGAGCACGTTATTCTTTTGCTGTAATCCTTTTCAACTTCCTTTTCTCTTTCTTCCTCTTCTTGCTGCCCTTAAACCTTGGAGTTTCCCAATGTTCAGTCCTAGGTCCCTTCTTTACAAGCTTGGTAACCACTCCCATGACTTCAAATACTATCTAATTGGTTACTACACTGAAATGCATATCCTCGCTTTGAACTCTGTGCTGGACTTCATACTTCAAAAGTATATCCAAATTTTACATTCAGTAATTCTACTTTTATGCTTAACATGCAATTTATGTTGAATAAGTCTACATTTGAACTCTATCAAAAATATTTATCCCAAATCTACTCCATTCACAATCTCTGTTGAGGGCAATTATTATTTTGGTTTTTCAGGACAAAAACCTTACTCTTGACTTCTCTCTTTATTTCACACATCTTAACTAAACCGCCACAAAACAGCAAGACATATCCATTTAGAAACTAACTGAGATCACGTCACTCTGCTTAAATCCTGCAATGCATGTCTAGTCCACTCTGGGTAAAAGTCTACGTCCTTACTTGGTGTGGCATTCTGTTACAGCTCTGACTTCATCTTTTTCTCCTTCCTCTTTTTCACTCCATTTGCTCTGTCCTGGCTTCTGTGTTGTTATTGGAACACACCACATACTCTCCTACCTTGGAAACTTTGCTCAGAGATTTCTTCAGCTTGGAAGACTTCATATATATATATATATACACACACACACACACACACACACACACACAGACACTTTAAGTTCTGGAGTACATGTGCACAATGCGTGGGTTTGATACATAGGTATACATGTGTCATGTTGGTGTGCTGCACCCATCAACTCGTCATTTACATTAGGTATTTCTCCTAATGCTATCCCTCCCCAAGGCCCCCACCCCCTGGTGTGTGATGTTCCCCACCCTGTGTCCAAGTCTTCTCATTGTTCAATTCCCACCTATGAGTGAGAACATACAGTGTTTGGTTTTCCGTCCTTGTAATAGTATGCTGAGAATGATGGTTTCCAGCTTCATCCATGTCCCTGCAAAGGACACAAACTCATCCTTTTTTATGACTGTGTAGCATTCTGCCGTGTATATGTGCCACATTTTCTTAATCCAGTCTATCATTGATGGACATTTGGGTTGGTTCTAAGTCTTTGCTATTGTGAATAGTGTCACAATAAACATACGTGTGCATGTGTCTTTACAGTAGCATGATTTATAATCCTTTGGGTATAAACCCAGTAATGGGATCACTGGGTCAAATGGTATTTCTAGTTCTAGATCCTTGAGGAACCACCACTGTCTTCCACAATGGTTGAACTAATTTACGCTCCCACCAATAGTGTAAAGGCCTTCCTATTTCTCCACATCCTCTCCAGCATCTGTTGTTTCCTGACTTTTTAATGATTGTCATTCTAACTAGCAGGAGATGGTATCTCATTGTGGTTTTGATTTGCATTTCTCTGATGACCAGTGATGATGAGCATTTTTTCATGTGTCTGTTGGTTGCATAAATGTCTTCTTTTGAGAAGTGCCTGTTCATATCCTTTACCCACTTTTTGAGGGGATTGTTTGTTTTTTTGAAGACTTTTTATTTCAGGCATCTAGGTAACTTCCTTTCTCACCTGTTCCTATCTTTCTGCAAAGTTTACCATTACTATCAGGCCTACCTTGATCACCCCTTTTAATTGCAACTGACTGTCTACACATGACACATCCATTTGTTCCCACTGTGCTCTTGCTATTGTTGTTTAATTATACTTAGCACCGTCTAGTATGCTACATAGATTAGTTACTATCTTTATTATTTATTGTCTGGGTCTCGATACAAGCCTGAATAAAAGCTTCATGAGATAAGGGCTTTGTCTGCTTGGTTTACTAATAGATCGACATCTACTAGAATAGCCTGGGTATTTAGCATGTGGTCAATAAATTTGCTAAATGCATAATATTTACTAAATGCCAAATTTACAAAGATTGAGAATTTGAATTTTGACCCCTAAACAATTGACTGTTTTGCTCTCTTAAACAGCACACGGGAAAATCTTGCTCTAAATTTCTCATGATTGTCTCTGGGCAGTGAGTGTATGTGGCTTTTCTTACATGTAAGGATCACATGCATTTTGTCTGAACTTTTCATTTATTACAATTATGTTTATACTTTTATCCCAGCCTACCCTGCTATATTTAAGGTAAACAGTAATGTTTTCCTAACTGTGAACCATGATCAATATACATTCCTGCTTTCATGAATATAATTTTGACATTTCATCTAGTAATCTTTAGTCATGGTCAACAAAGTCAGGAAGGATTGAATTGAACACTATTTAAATAGTTTTCTTTGATTGCTGAGATTGTCAGAGACAATTAGACCTCAAATGACTTTAAACCCAAGGGCCTCTGAAAATCCCTTCTGAGTCGATATGTTACATCTCATTTTTTTTTATTCTGCTTCTGCAATTGATTTTATGCAGTCAAGTTTCCTGTGAATTGAAAGTTCACACCTAACTGAAAATGATCCACACATAAGAATCTTGGGTTTTGTTCAAAATATGCCAAGAGAACTTAGAATTTGAGTTGCTATAGCAGAAACAATTTAACTCATTATCCTCTTAACCGGCAATAGATGTTACTGAGAATCGGCTAGTGCTTGGCTCCACTGAAACTGAAGAGGAGGGGTACAGTTTTCCACTGTTCCATTTGTTTGGATGGAGTAGGGCAAACAAATGGATTTGTTGCTCAGAAAGATTTATGTTATTAAGCACCCATTTTCCAGATCTTTGGCTACAGAAGACGAGTTTATTTTTTCTGTGACTTTTGGTGATTTGGGGTTGGAAATTCTGTAGTACCCTGTTTGTGACATATGGAAGTGATAAGAAAACACAGGAAACTCGTTGTTACGTTGTTCTTCAAGACCAAAGGTGCCTAGGCAACCCAACTTCTTTCTGCCTGCCAGAGTATTCTTATGCTTGTTTTTCTGTTGTCTTATATTTAGGGCTTTAGTTACAAGAGGGAGAACCTGGAAGAAGGAAGGTCTTCTCCATCTTAGATGGTCTCCTGCTCTGCTATGTTCTTTAAGTGCAAACAATTAAGGGTCACCAGGCAGAGTAGGGGTTAATTGCTTTATCTGAAACCTTTCCAATTTCTATAAATCAAATAAAATAGGCTTACATGTGTCAAGATTAGATTAAGTTTTTGATGGCCCTCTTTCCATTCCTACACAGTCAGCAAAAATGAGAACAAAATAAATATCAGATTATTTTCATACTCCTTGTTTTTTCCTTTCAATTTCCTCCCTAAATAATAATGACCACCCAGAGATCCTAACTGTGCTAAACACCTAGACTTGTTATTTTGCTACTTTGTGCATCCAGGGGGATTCAACTTGCTTCACGGCACATATAAACACCTGTCTGTGCTTTTGTTGTATATCCCCATCTATGCAGCATTTCAAGTCTCACATTTGCTCTTTATGCAGTTTCATTCCAGCTTACTGCTGCCAAATTATTTAGGGACTTAAAAAATAATAATGTTTTCAGTTATTTAAAGTTAAGTACCCCCTTTTTCCACAAGACCCTTTAAACCTGCAAATAAAAGACCACTATGAGATGTAATGTGCTTCCTGTGAACAGTTACTACGTATTAACCCTTTTTCTCAGTCCTGGATATTGCAGTCTCTAAACCCTGAGGGTCCGGCCGGGCGCGGTGGCTCAAGCCTGTAATCCCAGCACTTTGGGAGGCCGAGACGGGCGGATCATGAGGTCAGGAGATCGAGACCATCCTGGCTAACACGGTGAAACCCCGTCTCTACTAAAAAATACAAAAAACTAGCTGGGCGCGGTGGCAGGCGCCTGTAGTCCCAGCTACTCGGGAGGCTGAGGCAGGAGAATGGCGTGAACCCGGGAGGCGGAGCTTGCAGTGAGCCGAGATCCGGCCACTGCACTCCAGCCTGGGTGACAGAGCAAGACTCCGTCTCAAAAAAAAAAAAAAACAAAACCCTGAGGGTCCAACAGCATGGCACTTTCCTTGTCTCCCACTATCTTGATCTTGAATAGTGATTGACATAAGTAAAGAACAATCCTGAGAGCCAACCTTGTGGTGCCCAGGTTCCAAAAGTGCTATTGGCATTTGTGGGGTTACGTGAAATGACAGTAAAGGTAGCTCAGTCACATCTGAGTAGAAAACAAACTCCTCGCTTTTTCTTCCGCTTCTGAATATTGCCGTTGCTTACACCTTTCCAAGTCCGCCATGACTTACTTTCCTCACAAATTTGATATTTCAAGTGCTCTGCCCCAAAAGGTGCCAGCAATTAATGGCAGGGTTTCATAGAAATGATTCTTTAGCTCCTGCTCCCCAGTTCAGTTATTCCCTAAGAATAACTTACAGTAGCCAAAATTTTACAATACTGTGAATGTGTAACATGATTTTGTGAAATAGAGGTATGTGGCAGGCTTGCACATTTCCACCAACTGTGCACAAGAGTTTTAATTTTTCTACATCCTCACCAACAAGCTTTTATGTTTAAAAGTCATTTAAAAACACTATTTAAATTCGTACTAAGATTTTACCAATAAACAGCTATAACTAAGAGCTTAAGTATACATTTCTTCAATGTGTTTCATATAAAATTGTAAGTCACCAATCTGTATCAAATAGAATGCCTAATTATAAAAAGCAAGTACATAAACCCAATTCATCAAAGCTTAATAGTAAAATCCACACACCAATGCCTTTTGTAACGAAAAACCTGCAATACTTTCCTATATATGAACCAATATTTACATTTTAGAACTATATTTGGAGTAGAAAATGAACTCTCGTCCAGATATATACAAAGATTCCATTAATAAAGACACAAGTGGTTTAATTGTTAGCAGTTTGTAGTCAAACTCTGAAGAGTAGTTTCTCAGAGACCACATTCCCTTGCTTAAGTTGTGTGTATCAGAGTCATTCTGGAAGGCTGACTAGACAGGGCCCAAGAGGTCATATAATCCAGACGTCATTTGCAGATGAGGAAACCGTGCTTAGAGAGGGTAACTGGCTTGGCCAAGGTCACGAAATCAGTTAATCTTGAATTAAAATTAATATTTATTCTCTTTGAGACCAATACTAATTTTCATTATATGAGTGGTACTCACGATTTAGTGGTACATCAGAATCACCAGAAAGATACGTTAAAATGCAGACCACTGGCTGCTGCCACCCTCAAAGTTTCTAATTCAGTTGATCTGGAGTGAAACTCAGGAATTTACCTTTCAAACTGATCCCATAGTCTTGGGCACAATTCATTGAGAACCACTACATCGCAACATTTTAATTTTATATTTCTATACTATTTTACTTTTCATTTCTTTTGTAATGGTTATAATAAATATAACATAAATTGACCATGTTAATCATTTTAAGTGTACAGTTCAGTGATATTACAGACATTCATAATATTGTGCAACCATTACCACCATCTCTCTCCATAACTATTATCATCTTCCAAAACCAAAACTTTGTATTCATTAGACAATAATTCCCTATCTCTCTCTTACCTCAGCCCTTGGCATCCACCACTATACTCTCTGTCTCTATGATTTTGACTACTCTAACTACCTCGTTTAAGTAGAATCCTACAGTATTCATCTTTTTGTGTCTGGCTTATTTTATTTACCACAATGTCCCCCAGGTTCATTCATGTTGTAGCATATGTCGTAATTCCCTTCCTTTTTAAGGTGAAAATATCCCTTTGCATGTATATACCACATTTTGCTTATCCATTCATCAGCTAATGGACACTTGGGTTGCTTTCACTTTTTACTACTGTGAATACTGCTGCCATGAACACACCTGTACAAATATCTCTTTGAAACTCTGCATTCAATTCTTGTGGGTAAATACCCAGAAGTGGAATTGTTGGATCATACGGTAATGCTATATTTATTTTTTTCTAAGGAATTGCCATGCTGTCTTTCCACAGTGACTGTACCATTTTACACTTCCACCAACTGTGCACAAGAGTTTTAATTTTTCTACATCCTCACCAACACTTGTTATTTTCTGTTTTACATTTTTTATGGCAGACACTTTAGTGGGTGTGACGTGGTAACTTACCGTACTTTTGATTTGCATCTTCCTAATGATTCGTGATGTTGAACATCCTTTCATGTGCTTATTGCCATTGTGTCTTCTTTAGGGAAATGTATATTTAAGTCCTTTGTCCATTTTTTAAGTGAGTTGATTGTTGTTGATGTTGTTATTAACTTTTATGTACTGTTTTACTTTTTTTTTTTTTGAGATGGAGTCTTGCTCTGTTGCCTAGGCTGGAGTGCAGTGGTATGATCTAGGCTCACCACAACCTCTGCCTGCCAGGTTCAAGCGATTCTCCTGCCTCAGCCTCCCGAGTAGCTGGGACTACAGGCACGCACCACCACATTTGGCTAATTTTTGTATTTTTAGTAGAGACAGAGTTTCACTGTGTTGATCAGGCTGGTCTTGAACTCCAGACCTCGTGATCCTCCCACCTTGGCCTCCCAAAGTGCTAGGATTACAGGTGTAAGCCACCGTACCCGGCCTGCTTTACTTTTACTTTTAAAGAAGGTTTTTTCTTTTTTAATTTTATATTTTGGAGAATTTCAAAAATACAGAAAAGTACACGGAAGAGTAAAAGAAATCCTCATAAATGTGTCAAGCACCAACAACCATCTAACAATGGCCAGTTTAAAGGACTTAACATATTTATTTTTTTCATCACTTTTCTCTGAGAGACAAGTATCCTAATATATCTGATAAGAAAATGTCTGGTATTATTATTCTAGTAACTTTTATTCTATAATGTTATTTAATGTAAACTTCTTTACAACTTCAAGAAAGGGTGGGGTGGGGGGGGGGCAGTGGTTACTGGCTTCCATATTACAACGAAGCAAATGGAGGCTGAGATGGTTATTAAGAGACTCATCAAAAACTCAAACTGAAGTCTGACTCCAGAACTCACCTTGCAAATTATCATCATTCAATTGCTTCAGTTAAAGTCAAATTTATCTGATTTTAAGGAAAAAACACATTACTGAAATATTGCTATATGTGTAGCCAGTAATGGTGACATACCATTAGCAGTTGTGGGCAAATGTTAAGTGCCTGGTTGCCCAGGATGATTCTGACCTCTTGATGGAGTGCAGGATGACTGCGTTTTTAGTCCAACATCCAGTATGGTTCATTGCCATCAGGATTTCGACACCACTATGCATTTCACTTTTTATGCCAGAGTATGGAGTTTTTCCCTCATTTATGGCCTTATTCTTGCGAAGACTCTACCTTGCTTTCAGAAATGTCAGATTCTTTGTCATTTATGTGCCTCCAACAAACTATGAGGTTTAATGAACTATCAAGAGCTTTTTATATGCATGCTTATTTATAGTAGTACATGTCTCTAAATGGTTTGCTGTACTATAACATATTCATATACATTATGAGTAATTCACATGAAGTTATGATCTGATACTCAAAAACATAAAATATTAAACATTTATGTGTACCAAATAAAATGCCACTCAATATGTCTTACGAAATCTCATTCTAAAACTCTAACCCTTACACTGTTCTAACAGTTATCATAGTTGAAGACATAATTGCTTTAGTTAGTATGATAATGTGTTTCTATGATTATTTGGGACAGACATCATACTCTAGACTTTTTATGATTAACAAAGAATAAAATCAAAACACTGGAGAAGCTCTACTTGAGATGAAGCTCAGCAGATATAGTACTTTCTCACTGCTGACCTGTGGCTTTTAAAAATGGGATTCTGGTTTCTTTCTTTCATGTTTATTAATTTGGGATAATGAATGGTTTTAATGAAGTTTGTAAACTGACAAGTATTTTTATCTAAGATCCATGAAGAAAAGTAAGAATACTTACTTTACTATACTTTTTATATTAAGATTGTGCATGCAATCCAGATTGTTAATTAATATATAAAATGGTGTTTAACGTTATTAGTCATCAGGATTGCAAGTTCAAACCTTAGTAGGAGATTACTGTATCACCAATAGAATAGTTAAAATTAAAACTGTTGGCAAGGATTTAGAGTGACTGGAACTCTTGCACGTTGTTGGCTAAGGGTAAATTGGTAAAAACCACTTTGGAAAACTGTTTCCTGGCAACTAGTATAGCTAAAAAACACTCTAGGATTCAGTAATTCCACACTTGGCTGTACGTACCGGAGAAATGCATACACATATGCACCATATGCACCAAAATACATGAAAAAAAAAACCTCATAATGTGAATGGATAAATATATGTGATGTATCCATACAATGGGATATAACTCAGCAATAATAGTTTTATGATTTCTGCAAATACATGGATGAATCTCATATAAACAATATTGAGCAAAAGAAGGCCAAGCACAAAAGAGGACAAACTATAATTCCATTCATATTAAGTTCAAAAACAAACAAAACTTTTGGAGTATATTAACTAGGAGTGGGCACAGGAGAGCTTTCCTGGGTGCTGGATATGTACCTTGATTTTGGTGCTGATTTCATAGATGTAAACATTTATCAAGTTTCCTTAAGATTCATTTACTTACTAAAATATATATACACTTAAAAAATTAAAATAAGAAGACTGTATAACCAACATTGTCAAAATGCCCTGTTGAAGCAACACTTCTGCACTGGCTGATTCAAAGTGTTTGATTTTAGTCCCAGAGAATGAAAGCTTTTCTGAGTCACCAGATCACGCTCCTGTAGGTTCTACCTGGATAATACATTTTAAATGCTGTGCTCAGGAGCAACTGATGCTTAAATGTAGATTTAGTATCATCACTTTTTATTATAAAATGCCAAATAGAAGTAGAAACCTCTCATGACACACATTTTCAGTTTAATAGTCATAAACCATCATTTTCTATCCTAAACATGTAAGTCAACAACTTAAAAACAATTAACACTCTCTCTATATATATGTGTGTGTATATATATATATCTTGTATATGCTATATATCATCATAACTTGCACAATTCCTCAAAAGCAATCATTTAAGTAAGTACTAGATTTATGCATTATTGAAAGAACTTTGGTTAAGAAAATATTCCAAATTTTTCATGAGATTTAAGAAAGTAAATGTCATATACATGTCAGTTCATTTTTTCATATACATGTTTTTTTACACATATTCGATCAGTGTTTCAAAGCATAATATGCAGACCCAGAAGAAAGGGGCAGACCCAGAAGAAATGTACAGACCCCATTTTTAAACCGTACTCTGAATAGGACTACTTTCTACTGGGAGTGGACTACCCTATGAAGGCAAACACGACAGGAAGGCACTCTGGATCCTGAAGTGATTGTGTCCACCAGGACATCTTCTGAGGTGTTGCATTTTGCTTTTGCTAAAGTTTTGCACAGACCTCTGTGAGTGGCTGTCCCAGATACAAAATCACACAGGAAATTAATTTCTAAGGATGAAGCTGAAGTCACAGGCTTTAGTTATCTTTGGAAACCTCAAAATGCTTTTTCAGCACTGGCTTTCTGATCTTTGAAATGGAACAAATCCCTGTTCCCTGAAAATGATTTTTGTATTAGAAGACATTCTTGAGTATACTTTTTCTTTGGAGGAGTGTCTGTTCCTTACATGAAAACCTTGACATATTTTTGAGTGTGTCAGTGCTCCAATTAAAACACAGTGTCACAGGCCAGGTGCTACTGTCGATATTGCAATGGCTGAAGTAAGGTAAAATATAAAAGAAATTTCATGACAGTAGAAGTAGTGGAACCAGAAAATGAATTGAATTCATTTATAATTAATCTTTTATGGATCAGAGGATTTATTCAGAGTTTCTTAAAAAGGAGTTAACATTCAATTAGCAACAAACTCTAATCTGTGTCAGCAATAAGACACTCTTTAGCAATTTATTTTAGTGCAAAAGGTCACTGCAGAGAAAATACAATAATTGAATATCTAAGAGAGAAATAAATATTGAGGCAAAATTAGGATTTTTAATAGAATTATGGATATTAGACTTGATTCTAAGCTTTAATCAAAGCACTAGATTATTTACTTTGGTGAGTAAGCTTATAATCAGGAACAATGAAATTACTTTTTGAGAACATTAAAGCTAACATAGTTTTGCAAATTTGTAGCAATGATTTAAGTATAGTTGCTTGGAGCTATTGTACAAAGATAATGATAAACCCCGGATATGGTTTCCTAAATCCACGTGTGAGACAAGATCACTACCAAACATGAAGCGAGGCCTGGCCTCAAATGCTGGGAAATCTTTGAGAGGCTATTATTCAGAAGTTCATCACTTCAGAGTATCCTTCACCTTGACTGCATTGCATTTATTCTCAGACCCCTACACATCAGAATTTCTCTTGGGTAGTCAAGGAGAGCAGCAGGTAGTAGAAAACTCCTAAAGATGTCTATGAATCAGCACTTCAATGGAGACAAAACTACCTTTTCAAATTGAATCTCAGCCTAAGCCATACATCACATACAAACTCAAAATGGATTGAAAATTTAAATAAAGTTTAAAACTATAGAACTGCTAGAAAAAAGTAAAAATAGTTATGATCTAAAGCTAAGTAGTGTTCCTAAACTTGACTAAAAGCACAATTCAGAAAAGAAAATATTAATAACTTAAATTTCCTTAAAATTAGAAAATTTTCTTCTGTGAAACACTATGTTAAGAGAATGAAACCACAAGCTACAAATGGAAAGAAAACAATTAGAAACCAAACCATATATATTTATCAAAGAACTACTGTCTACAGAAAATTAAAACTCTCAAAACTCAGTAGTGAAAAAATAACAACCAAACAAAATCTAATCTATGTAATTAGAAATGCTAAAATACATGAAGAGACACTTTACTAAAGAGGATATATACAGAGGGTAAATAAGTATAAGTAAGTATATAAAAAGATGTTGAACCCCATTAAAAATTATGAAAATGCATTTTAAAACCACAACGAGTGGTTTTCTCCAACATGGAGAAACCCATCTCTATTAAAAATACAAAATTAACCAGGCGTGGTGGTGTGTGCCTGTAATCCCAGCTACTCGGGAGGCTAGGGCAGGAGAACTGCTTGAACCCGGGAGGCAGAGGTTGCAGTGAGCCAAGATCATGCCATTGTACTCCAGCCTGGGCAACAAGAGCGAAACTCCACCTCAAAAAAAAACAAAAACAAAAACAAACAGAGATTCTAATATTCCCCATCAGAATGGCTACAATCAAAAATGGTGAAAATAACAAATGTTGTTAAGGATGTGAAGAAACTGGATCACAGAAATGTTACTGGTGAGAATGTAAAATAGCACAACCACTCTGGAAAGATTTTGGTGGTTTCTTATAAAAAAAAAAAAAACATGCAAATACCTTACAATCTAGCATTTACACTCTTGAACATTCCTCACAGAGAAATGAAAAGTTCTGTTCAAATACCTGTGCATGAAAGTTCATAGTAGCCTTATTTGTAATAGTCAAAAGTGGAAACAAACAACTCAGATGTTCTTCAGCAGGTGAATGATTACAGAGTATTTGGTATATATACCATGGAATACTACTTAGCAATAAAAGGAAATAAACCACTGATACACACTGAAGCCTGGATGAATCTTCAGAGAATTATTCTGAGTTAAAAACAATCCAATCCCCGAATGCCACTTACTCTGTAATTCCATTTATATAACATTTTTTAAATGATATAATATTAGAAATGAGAATAGATGAGTGGTTTTCAGGGTTTAAGGCGGGGGTTGAAATTGGAATGTGGTAAGCTTGACTATAAAAAAAGCAACATGCAAGATACGTGTGGTGCTAGAATTGCTCTTTCTCTTGACTGTATAGATATAAATATTCTGGTTATGATATTGTACTATAGTTTTGCAAGATGTTATCACTGGGGAAATTGGACAAAGAGTACATGGAATCTCACTTTTTAAATTGTACCACTGCATATGAATCTAAAATTACATTAATTTGTTTTAAACTACCTTAAAATAATATTAATACATGTGTTTTTAAGTGTAACAGATACTATGGGCAGAAACATTACAAATGAGTAATACCAAGATTCTCTTAGCTGAAAATACTATAAATCTCTACTAAAAAGTATGTCTCTTGACCAGGCATGGTGGCTCACGCCTGTAATCCCAGCACTTACGAGGTCAGGAGATCAAGACCATCCTGGCTAACATGATGAGACCCCATCTCTATTAAAAAAAAATACAAAAGAAATAGCTGGGCATGGTGGTGGGCGCCTGCAGTCCCAGCTACTTGGGAGGCTGAGGCAGGAGAATGACATGAACCCAGGAGGCGGAGCTTGCAGTAAGCCAAGATTGCGCCACTGCACTCCAGCCTGGGTGACAGAGTGAGACTCCTTCTCAAAAAAAAAAAAA
>NC_037689.1:57411524-57496673 GCF_003255815.1 Theropithecus gelada
GGAAGAAAAGAGCACGAGGGGGGGGAGTGTGAGGAAACAAAAAATTCGCCCCCCCACCCCAGCCCGGGGGTAAAGGGGGAATCCCCTCAAAAAAAAAAAAAAAAAAAAAAAAAAAAAAAAAGTGTCTCTCAGATATATAAATAGGTCACCACATATGTATTTGTTCTCTCTCCATCTGGGTATATACTTCACCATCTCACCCCCAACTTGGTCTGACCATGGCAAAATGTGGAGACCATCAACCTTCTATATTTCTTACCCATATTCCAATATTGTCATGTTACTTCTTGATATGGTTTGGATTTGTGGTCCCACACAAATCTCATGTAAAATTATAATCTCCAGATTTGGAGGAGGAACCTGGTAGGAAGTGATTGGATCATGGGGGTGGATTTCCCCCTTGCTGTTCTCGTCATAGTGAGTTCTCACAAGATCTGCTTGTTTAAAAGTGCATAGGACCTCCAGCTTTGCTCTCTTCCTCCTGTTCTGGCCATGTGAGACATGCCTGCTTCCCCTTCCACCATGATTGAAAGTTTCCTGAGGCCTCCCCAGACATCCTTCCTGTATAGCCTGCAGAACTGTGAGCCAATTAAACCTCTTTTCTTTATAAATTTCCTTCTTTCCTGTATTTCTTAATAGCAGTGCAAGGACAGACTAATACACCTAATACACCTCTTGAACCACATCCAGAAGAAACTTCATCTGGTAAACTGACACAGAGTAAAGAATTAGTGCCTAAACTTTAAGTATAAAGGAGAAATGTTGCATAAGAATCCAGGTATAGAGGAGGGTGGAGCAAGATGTTAGAACAGAAAACTCTATCAATTGTACACCCCACAAGGACACAAATTTAAATAAATGTACACACATACACACACAAACACCTTCATGAGAACAAAAAATCAGGTGATCCCTCATAGTACCTGGTGTTAACTTTGTATCACTTAAAGTGGCACTAAAGAGGTACAAAAAAGTCTTGAATCACCATCACCATCCCTCCTCCATCCCCCAGCAGCTGCAAAACAAAGCTTCTCTGGGTTTGGGGGAAAGGAGAACGCAGCAATGATGAGGCATTGAACTCAGTGCAAGGAGGGAGCCTTTAAACCAGCCTTAGCCAGTGGGGAATCATTGATCCTAGCAGTCAGCACTTGAGTTCCCTTAAACCCTGTCATCGAGGGCTACAGTGCTCTGTGTCTCTAAGTAAACTTGAAAGGCAGTCTAGATCATAAGGACTACAACTGCTTCCCCTTCATCTTCCACTATGATTGCAAATTTCCTGAGGCCTTTCAGAAGCAGAAGCCATTATGTTTCCTGTACAGCCTGCAAAAGCATGAGCCAATTAAACCTCTCTTCTTTATAAATCACCCAATCTCAGGTACTTTTTTATAGCCCTGTGAAAACGGGCTAATACATCACACAATGGGAGAAAATATTTGCTAACTACCCATCTAACAAGGGATTAATAACCAGAATATATAAGAAGCTCAAACAATCGGAAAAAATACAATAATCCACTGAATAAATATTTGAATACATATTTCTCCAAAGAAGACATACGAATGGCAAACAGGCATATGAAAAGATGCTCAGCATCACTGATCTTTAGAGAAATGCAAATCAAAACGACAATGCGACATCATCTCATCCCAGTTAAAATGCCTTAGACACAATAGACGGGCAATAACAAATGCTACCGAGGATGTGGAGAAACAGAACCCTTGTACAATGTTGGTGGGAATGTGAATTAGCACAACTATTATGGAAAACAGTTTGGAGGTTCCTCAGAAACCTCAAAATAGAGCTACTTTATGATCCAGCAATCCCACTGCTAGGCATATACCCAAAAGAAAGGAAATCAGAATATCAAAGAGCTATCTAAACTTCCATGTTTATTGCAGTACTACTCACAATACCCAAGATTTAGAAATAATCTAACGGTCCATCGACAGATCAATTAACAAAGAAAATGTGGTACATACACACAATGGCATATTTTTCAGCCATAAAAAAGTAATGAGATTCTGTCAACTGCAATAGCCTGGATGAACTGGAGATTATTATGTTAACTGAAATAATCCAGGCACTAAAAGACAAATATTGTGTGTTCTCACTTATTTGTGGAATCTAAACATCAAAACAATTGAATGCATGGCAATAGAGTAGAAAGATGTTACCAAAGGCTGAGAAGGGCAGTGTGAGCATGGGGTGGGAGGATATGAAGGATGGTTAATGGGTACAAAAAGAAATTTACATTGAATGAATAAGACCTACTATTTGATAGCACAACAGAATGACTACAGTCAATAATAATTGAATGTTTTGTAATAAAAAAGATAAATGCTTGAGTGAATGGATACCTCATTCTCCATGATGTGATTATTTCATATTGTATTCTTGCATTAAAACATCACATGTATTCCATAAATATATACATGTACTATGTACCCACAAAAATTAAAAAAAAATCAGGTATAACACAAGAAACCCAAGGATAAGTAATACAAATAGAGATATGAATATGTCCCTTGAGTGTCTTCAATAATCAAGGCAGATCATAGCCTCTCTAGTTTATCTCTCTCTGTAAGTTTGCCTTATTTGTCTCTCTGAAGTCAGGCACTATTGATGTTTTTTCTTCTGCATACATTGCCATCACACAGGTTCAAAATTTACTTAACTGAATAGTTTAGAGAAGAACTCAAGAACATAGACTCTTCCATCCCAATGCCAAATTCCCAGAGGAAAGAAAGCTCATGTTGTTTATCCAAGGTCCATTACCTTCCCTTTATCTAATTGCCTGTGAGTCATTTGGGAGGACAAACATAAATATTAAGGACTCACGCCTAGAGTCCAGTGGTATTTTACCTTCTGAAATAGGTAATGAACAACATGAACAAATTCATAAGCAGTAGATTCTAGGCATGAATGTGGCAGATAACTTTAGATGAGCCCTTTCATTATATCTCACAAACACCACTGCTTGAATAGCCTATACACAGAGTGGGGATAGCCTCATCTATCTGTTATACAGATGTCAAATGTCTCTATATTAGTATTAGAAGATAGGAGTAGTTTATCAGCTCTTGTTAGCACCTCTTTCATATTCCCTCAACATTCAATGTTCCAGTACTTAACCACACAACTCTACTGCAGTTTCTGCCTAGAGGCTTTTTTTCACCCATGTATGAGTTAACACCCTAAGAAAGTTAAGGCTCTTAGGGAGCAGCCCTCAGCAATAACAAATGGTAAGGGGAGAGTAAATACTCATCCAGCTTACTGCCGGGAAAGAAGGGGGATAAATTTGAGGCATGCTTTATCCTGGATTATAAAGATCCCCAGAAGAAGTGGGACTCAGTTACCAACAGCACTAACCTTCTTTTTTTTTTTTTTCCTTCCTCTCCTTCTTGGCTCATTCTCCCAGTGGCACTTCCTGTAATAAACTACCAAAAACTATCTGCCTTCAATTTTCCATCTAAGTGTTTTCTTCTTTGGGAATGCAATATGAGACTTGCCAAATAGCCTGTCTTCAGGGCCGGCATAATGGAAGGGAACAGGAGGGGTCAGTACTTGACAAAGGAAAGAGAGATAAGCAAGAGCCATAAGAAAGCTTTATGCACTGAAGACAATGACTTCATCAAAATGCAATACATCAATGTAGCAAAATTACACTGTACTCCATGAATATATACAAATAAAGATAAATAAAGTGCACCCAGCTAAGTCGGGGCACAGAAAGTAAATATGGCTCAAACACTGGACAAAGATCTGATCTGTGCAGAGCAGGATAAAATAATTGTTGGAGAAGGCTGAGGCAAAGTCCTCAGACAGACAATGGAGCAAGCTTAGTAAAAGACTAGTTGAGAAAGACCTTCCTTTGGAATTTTATCAGACTGGAACACAAAGAGAGCAAGGTCCCCTGCTAGCTACCTGGAGACATAGGATTCCCCACCTGTGGTTAAGTGACTTGAGCCATATTAGAGAACATTCTCAGCTGAGATCCAGGAGAGTGAATTAATCTATCATATAATCTTAGTTCAAACCCATCTAAGTATGAAGATTCAGCTTTACTCACAAGTTAGATCACCGGCTAATACTTTGCTTTAGGTTAATGAGGCTCTTCTTAGAAGATGAAATAAATAGCTCCTTGTAGATATAATTTTGAAATAAGGCCCTTAGCTTAAAAGCTCTATAAGCAATATTTTAAGACTTCAAAATGGAGATTTACTCAGAAATCTGTTACATGATGAGCAAAAGTATAAGATTCAACAATTTCATTTCAGTGATAATCTGTTAACACAGGAAGAAAAGGGTATAAATTTCACTTAACTAATTCTATAATGTAGAGACCAAGACTCCTCAAGTGATAGCTGATGAGAAAATCCCAGTTCCAATATCCTTAACAAGTTGATTGAATTGAAAAGTTCTGCGTAACATTTTATATGCTAAGCATCTTTTGAAACTGTTGACGAAAAGAGTCAAACTCTGTAAAATATTTGAAGAGATTTATTCTGAGCCAAATATGAGTGACCATGGCCTGTAACACAGCCCGCAGGAGGTCCTGAGAACATGTTCCCATGGTTTTGTATATTTTAGGGAGGCATGAGACATCAATCAAATACATTTAAGAAATATACTAGGCTGGGCATGGTGGCTCATGCCTGTAATCCCAGCACTATGGGACGCCAAGGTGGGCAGATCACAAGGTCAGGAGATCACGCCACTGCACTCCAGTCTGGCAACAGAGCAAGACTCTGTCTAAAAAATAAAAAAAAAAAAAACAGAAAAATACGTTGGTTTGGTTCAGAAAGACGAGACAACTCAAAGCAGGGGCTTCCAGGTTATAGGTAAATTTAAACATTTTCTGGTTGACAATTGGTTGAGTTTATCTGAAGACCTGGGATTAATGGAAAGAAGTGTTCAGGTTAAGATAAAGGATTGTGGGCAGCAAGTTTTATTGTGCAGAGGAATCTCTCAGATAGCAAAGTTCAGAGAGAGAGCAGGTTACAAAATGTTTCTTATTGGACCTAAAAGAGTACCTGGCTCTTAGTTTATTATCTTCTGGATTGGAAAGAAAGGAAGGAAAACAAAGGAGGAAGCGGATTCTTTATAGATAGTGGATTTTTCTCACAAGAGACTGTGCAGGGCAATTGCAAAGTATGGCAAGGAAATATATTTTGGGGTTAAATATTTTTTCTGTCTCATAATTTTATGCCAGAGTCAGATTGAAAGGTAAGTCACAATACATAAGGCCAAATAAAACCCATCTGATGAGAATTTGTGGTTTATAGGGCATGGCTCCCTAGACCTCTTAGGTAGGAATTTGGGCCAGATAAAAAATCAGAGCTTATTCCTCAAAACAGAGCAAAAAGAATATTAATCACTGATGATAACAGATATGCTTAAATCTTATGATGAAAGGAGTCAAGCTCTGTAAAATATTTGAAGAGATTTATTCTGAGCCAAATTTGAGTACCATGGCCTGTGACACAGCCCTCAGGAGCTTCTGAGAACATGTGCCCAAGGTGGTCAGGGTGCAGCTTGGTTTTTTATATTTTAAGGATGCATGAGACATCAATCAAATACATTTAAGAAATACATTGGTTTGGTTCAGAAAGGCAGGACAACTCAAAGTAGGGACTTCCAGGCTATAGGTAAATTTAAACA
The DNA here is from genome assembly GCF_003255815.1 of Theropithecus gelada. Classification (NCBI taxonomy): domain Eukaryota; kingdom Metazoa; phylum Chordata; class Mammalia; order Primates; family Cercopithecidae; genus Theropithecus; species Theropithecus gelada. The sequence goes on from NC_037689.1 coordinate 57,417,186, forward strand.
TTTTCTGGTTGACAATTGGTTGAGTTTGTCTAAAGACCTGGTATCATTAGAAAGGAAATGTTCAGGTTAAGATAAAAAATTGTGGACACCAAGATTCTTTTGAAGTCTTATAGTGGCTGCCCTTGGAGACAATAGATGACAAATGTTTCCTTTTCAAGTCCTTAAAAGGTGCTAGACTTTTAGTTAATTTCTCCAGGATTGGGAGGGCCTGAAAGAAAAAGATCTAGCTATGTTAATAAAGATTCTTTACAGATGCAGGTTTTCCCCTACAAAGGATGGTTTTGCAGGACATTTCAAGATATGGCAGAGAAACATGTTTTTGAGTAAAATATTTTTATTTTCTTCCTTGTCTTGTAATGTTATTCCAGAGTCAGACTGGAAAGTAAGTCATGATATATAGGGTTAGGTAAAACCCATCTGATGAGAATTTACAGTTTGTAGGGCATGACTCCCCAGACCCCTTAGATAGGAATTTGGGAAAGAGAAGAAAACAAAATCAGAGCTTAGTCCTCAAATCCGTGGAAGTTCTACAGCTATTTCTACTTGGAAGTTGCAGGATTTCCTTTATTACTAAACTTAGAAAAATTCTAATGGAATGTGTAGTTAAAATTAACCTGGAAACACAGGTAAAAATAGCAAACTATATTCTTTCCTTGATGTACCCTTTACTGTTCTATGAACTTGGCAATGATGGATTAACTACAAAAATAAAACATCAAAGGAACATAGACAAAATAAACACATCTTTATATACCAGAGACAAAATAGAAAGCTAGAGTGGTTAATGGAATTGAAGTAACCTACTCCAAAGCAGGCAGTGGGAGGTGCAGCTTCACTTCTTATGGGGTAAGAAAAGCTAGAGGTTTTCTGTGTGAAATGCAGAAATAAACTTGGCTTCACTTCTTAAATCCAGGAGCTATAATTCATTAAAGTAGGGTGAAAAATTGTAGACAACTTCTGCCTGAGGCTACAACTTATATGGAGATGCCATGCAATGTAAGCCTGAGGATACTGACGTAGCCTCAGGACAGGACTGCCTGAGGCTCACAAACCAATTCTGTATATCCTTCACATCCCTGCCAGAGAGGAGTCCTATGACTTCCTTTTGAGAGCTACTTCTCAACTGTGGACCCTACAATATTCATGGAAGTTAGCCTCATAACTGTTTTTTAGGAAGGAATTACATAAGAATGTAAAAGAAAAAACAATGCAAGTCAATTTTATATATATATATATATGTATGTATATATATATGTGTAGATATATGTATACACACACTATATATACATTTATTTTATATATATTATATATATATAGAAAGGGATGCCTAGGTTATAATGATAGGAGTGTAGAGAGCAAAGTTTTATCATGCCAATGAAGCCTCTAGGTAGCAGGCTTCAGAGAGAATAGATTGTGTGTGTGTGTGTGTATACATTTTAGCAGACTTAAGCTCCATGTTGATGTTAATGTTGGTCAACTTTTTCTGAATTCCAAAAGGGAGGAGGGTATAATGAAGCATGTCTGACCCTCCCTTCCCATCATGGCCTGAACTAGTTTTTCAGGTTAACTTTGGAATGCCCTTGGCCAAGAGAAGGGGTTTATTCAGATGGTTGAGGGGTGTTATAATTTTATTTTTACTTTACATTCTCCCCCTTCTGGCCAAGATTTGCCAGAGGCAACATCAAGAGGCATCCAATTTTTCTTTTGTCCCATAGCATTGCCAGGGTAGTGTGGCTGCCTGCCCGGGATCCCACCCTGGAATGGGATTCTCTGTGGCTGAGGAACATAGAGTCAAAGGACTTCTGCAAATTAAATGTTCTTGGCCAGATAGGAATGGATATGAACAGGCATTCATTACCCCTTAATTTTCTTTTAAGTAAAAAGCCAAGAAATAAAAATCCAAAGGTGAGATTACAAAAGTTACTTTTTAACTTCTGTGCATTGAGCTACTGTAATCTTGATTTTAGTTACAGATTTGTAGCAGTTAGCTATACAAAACATAAGCACTGTTCTGAAAAAAATATTTCTTTAAATATATATCTATCTGTACAACTCATAACTGGAAATATTATATCCAGGAGGTTTTCTCATGAGGTATCTTTATCCTTTCAGTAATTATTTTCTTTCTATTTTATGGAAAGCAGGAAATTCTTTATGGTTGGGGCGGATGAAAAGCTGCCACATAATAGCTCAGAAGGCAAAGTCCCTTGTTTTACCAGCTGTTTAGGCATCTGTGTACTCATCCTTGATTTGAAGGGTCTGAACTAAGTCTGTCCCTCAAAACTGGCCCATACAATCTCATGTACCCACCTCTTTCATGATAGTCTATGGGCCTAGAGGGAAGGTGCTGGTATATTCTTAATAGCAGGGCATTTATAGTGAAAAACAGATCAGGCCCAGTGGCATGCCACATGAGAGAGATTTGCATCTCTAGTTTTCAGAATATCATGATACTGGTTTCCTTGGAATTAAAAAAAAGGAGAGACAAATAACATTAATATTTTGAAAATCGAAAGAGCATTTGTGTGTCAGAACAGAAAAAGGAAACTATTCAATCAGGCTGCCAACTAAAAATATAAAGAAAAATTATAATCTGGTACTCTTTAGAGGGTTACTATAGCCAAGAAGTAATTCATGATTCAGCCTGCACTCCAAAACAAAAATCAGGACTGAAATTTAGTAACAAGTGTTACACTTTTCTTTTGAAACAATTTCTCTTAATAGCCCTTCTTTTCTATTAAAGAGAAATAACAGTAAGACCAATTTGTATGCAAAGTACGTTTTAGGCTTATTATACTTGGCCTGAATATTTGCATAAACTACAGCAAGAATTGATTGGCCATATAGGTTCCTTTTAAGTTGGCTTTGCTGGAACTTTACCTAAAAATACGTTATTCTAATCAAAGCCTTAGAAAAGTAACCAGTGTCTCCAATTGTCATTTAAAAAAAAAAAAAAAAACTCTTATGAAACTTATGCGAATAACTATATTGTCATAAATATCAGAATACTCACAAACAGATTCTGAATTTTGGAGAACTCAGAGAGAGATAAATTTGCTCACAGAAATATATTTTATTCAATTGCTCTAAAGTATAAATAATTCAGATGAAAAAAATTTGCCTGACTCTTCTTTAATTAGTGTAGCAGCTTCCAAACAGGATGCCATTTGTCAATCTTGGAACTGTTGTCCACAATCCAAACAACTCTTGTTAGATGAGAGCTGTCTATCAGGCACTGTAGAATCTAGCAGCTCCTCATATAGTAAAAATCAGTCCTAGAGGAAAAAGAGGTTCCTTGCTTATGAGTACTCTCTTCCTTGCATTCCCCAGGTAGTAAGATCCTATATAAAAAGGATTTGGGTCCTCAGCAAGGGGTTGGGCCAAGGGATTCAGGACCTTTTCTAAATCTCTATCTTAGTTTGTCTCAACATTGCACCAGGCAATGTGAGCTTTCTCATCATAACCTTTGCCTTTTGTTAAATTTTCCAATCTGGGGCAAATAGTGTCTTAAGACCTTTGCTTTAGCCACCTCAGCTTTTATCTTATCATGTCTTAATAACCATTCAAATATTTTCATCACTCCATTTGCCTTTCCCATCTTTTAGAATTACCCTCAACGTTTTATTTAAGCATCTGCAAGACATATGAGGGATAGCAAATTAGATAAGGCTACTCAAACAGTTGTATGATTCTGTGGAAGTAATGTTACCGAGAGTGCCCATGTAAAAGGCACCCCCTTAACCCCCAAATTTCCAATGACCTGAGCAATAGGCATATTCAGTGGGAGAATATCCCACACATGATAAAGCCAGTTCCACATGACTTGCATATGAAGCATATCGACTGCCTCATCTGTAGTACACCACTTGGCATTTTATAGGGAGAGTTGAATAGTCCCCTTCTCAGGGTAAACAGATCTTACAGTGGTGTTTATCTGATCCATTAGGCTGGTTATTCCCTCAGGAATAATCTCCTGTGCATTTGGATCACATATACTCATCAGCAATTGTTTAATAGTGAGTGTAACCAAAACACACTCTTTCATTCTGTACCATTTAAAATTAAGGATTTTAATAATTATATAACTAGGATTACTTAATTTAAACATAACGTAACCTTTAGACTTTAAATTGCTGGAGAGAATTGAGATCAAATTTATCTCAAAGTAATTATTTTTTCAATCCACTATAGTAAAGTTTTCTCAGGAAGTCGATGATACCAATCTACAAAATAGAACAACTCCTTTACATTATACCCTCTCATTTTAAGAGTTACTTGGTTTTGACCTTTCCCCACATTGGCTATCTTCATGGCAACCACAGGTCTCAGATGTACCTTTTGTGAATAACTTGGAGGCTTGTGACCTGAACTGGGACAGACCCACATCAGGTCTTGGTTTGGCCTTAAGGACCAAGCAAGTACTTTTTAACTTTTATTTTAACTATTACAGATAATAACCAAGAGATTGAATGTTTTGCTTTTTACTTATTAGTTTGCACATCTGTAGGCATCCATTGAATGTAGGAGTATGACCATCTCCAAATTCCACTGGTAACTTACCTTTAATAACTGAATGCAGCCCAATTGCATCTCCATATCGTGGGTGACCACGTGGCCACCCCAGAGTCAAGGATTCTCATCCCTCATCTTTATATATTTCTCTCTATCCATTTAGCTTTATTTATATAATTTCTTCTTTATTTTAAAGTATTTTAAAAGTCTATTAAAAAAATACATTTTCTTTAGCAAAATCTACATCTTTGTGTTTTTATAAACTTTAGCAAAAATACCTTTTATTCTCCTACTATTTTAAGCCTCAGTAATCCAAATTCCCAATGGGGAAAAAAAAAAACAAACTAGGATTACTTAAACATAACATGACTTCCAGATTTTACATTACCGGAGAATTGACATTACATTTACCAAATTAATCTTTCCAAAGATTACTAGTCATGTGAACTACAAGGCATCTGACCTAGAGTCTGTCAAATCTGGTTAAGTATTAAATTCTTTAAGGCAATTCATTAGAGCTCTTTCATATAGTTTGATGTGAAACAGAACTTTGACATGTCATATGTAAACATATAGACATAGCAGACATACAGAAAAAAGCAAATCCAAAACATTTTTAATGTCCTTGTTTTCAAAATGTCTCTCCCTTACTTTAGAGTATTAATTTAAAAATGTTACAGGAGCCAACAAAAGTTGAAAGAGAAAGTTTCCATTCAAGGCCTTCTCAAAACAGAGAAGCAACTGAAGCAGCAGGGTACAACTTCTGAGATACCAATTGAATAATTTGAAGAAGAAACATATTCAAAAATTTAAAAATTAGGCCAGGCACAGTGACTCACATCTGTAATCCCAGGACTTTGGGAGGCCAAGGTGGGCAAATCACGAGGTCAGGAGATCGAGACCATCTTAGCCAACATGTTGAAACCCTGTCTCTACTAAAATACAAAAAATTAGCTGGGTGTGGTGGTGCGTGCCTTTAATCCCAGCTACTTGGGAGGCTGAGGCAGGGGAATTGCTTGAACAGGGAGGCGGGGGTTGCAGTGAGCTGAGATTGCACCACCTGGTGACAGAGCAAGACTCCATCTAAAAAAAAAAAAATTAAAAACTAAAACTTCTTGTAATTAGAGTAACAATATTTTTAATAAAATCTTTTTCTAACCAGTTCTTCAGCTTTGTGTGTGTATTTGTTATATGAAAGTCCAATTTCTAGAAAAATTTTTATAATTTATTTTAATTATAGCCTCATTAATCAAATAACATTTTTATAAATTTCTTTTTTACTGATCTTATTACAACTTACAGAAACCATTTCTAACATGCTTGAACTTTCTGGTTTTCACTAAATATCCATCTTTCTTGAACAGCCCAGTCCCTTTTACTTTAGGAGAAAAAAATTCACCATGTAAAATTCTTTCTCATATAAAACTACTTTTCATTTAAGCTTTATTATCAAAAATCCTTTTGATGTCTATGATTTTCTTTACATCTTTCTTTTTTCCTGGATCCTTTTACCTGGTTTTATATATAACCTTTAAATAAGCTCTGAATTAGATAAAAATTATTTACTTTTTAAGAAGACATTTTTTAGAAGGAACATTTTCTTATAATGTAATTTTATTTTTTTAAATTGGAAAATAACCTGACATTTAATGAAATGTCTATTAATTTAACTTTAGATTCTAAATTATGACAAGTTCATTTACAAGTATTAATTTCATTTACGTAATTATGTTATTTTAATAATTTAGCTAGATTATTTATAAAAACTGTGATAGTCATCATCTAAAATCGTGTTCCTGTCTACAATTTTTATAGCCTGTGAATTTCAGGTGTTTACCTGAGTAATATAAGCTCAGGATTAAATATGTGCTTATTTTACAAATAATTCAAGATGCAGCTGTTTCTATTAAACCAGCAATATTAAATGTCTTATTTATCAAACATCACCCAAGCAAAGATCATTGTTTTGCACTGGGTTTACAGCTTTATAACCCTTATGCCAAATTTTAACACTACAGTATTTGACAGGGGTAAGTATGAAATTGATTAATAAATGCAAACAAAAATGTATGTTGACAATTCTTAAGACATTTCCAATATTACTTTACCAACAATTTAAAAGCCAGTTATTAAACATTTTACTTAAGTCATGTGAGCTTGAAAAGCATTTGGGTTTATTAATTAATTCATGAATGCTCTTTAAGCCAATTGGCTACCTTGTGGCCAAAAACATATAGTAAAATAAATGTAAGTACACATAAACACACACATACAAATGAAGCAGTATACAGTCACTGGAGCAGTCTTGATGTCTGAGGTAATACCCAGAGTTGTTTGCCTCACAACCAAAAAAATTAAGGAGTGCAGACACCAAGGGTGAGGTTGGAGCAAAAGTTTAATGAGTGAAAGAGGAAAGCTCTCCACAGCGGAGGGGTGTCTGAGAGGGTTGCCGTTTCACACTTGAATGCAAAACTTTATAAACAAATGAATGGAGCTGGGTGTTTCATTTGCATAGGGCACAAAAAAACAGTTTGGGCTGGGTGTCTTACTTGTATAAGGTGCAAATTCTTGTTAGCTCCACCCCATTCCTCTAGTGCATATGTGGGTCCTTAGCCTGAGTTACTACGTATTGTTTTATTTCCCTTACTGAACATGGGTCAGAAGATGGAATTTTCCACTGTGGACACGTCTGGCTCCATGTAACCATTTTTATATATAGAAGTGTAGGCCAGTCTTAGGCAAGCCCTCTTGTGCAAGTTCCATTATCTGTGTATGCCCAAAAAGGAAAGGAATGTGCTCACTGAAGCCCACCATGTATAGGCAGAGCTCGCTGGTTGCACCAAAAACAAAGGTGTTGAACCTTGCTTTCTTTTTTTTTTTTTTTTAATTGTACATTTTTTTTTTAATTAATTTATTATTATTATACTTTAAGTTGTAGGGTACATGTGCATAACGTGCAGGTTTGTTACATATGTATACTTGTGCCATGTTGGTGTGCTGCACCCATCAACTCGTCATTTACATCAGGTATAACTCCCAATGCAATCCCTCCCCCCTCCTCCCCTCCCCCCTCCTCATGATAGGCCCCGGTGTGTGATGTTCCCCTTCCCAAGTCCAAGTAATCTCATTGTTCAGTTCCCACCTATGAGTGAGAACATGCGGTGTTTGGTTTTCTGTTCTTGTGATAGTTTGCTAAGAATGATGGTTTCCAGCTGCATCCATGTCCCTACAAAGGACACAAACTCATCCTTTTTTATGGCTCCATAGTATTCCATGGTGTATATGTGCCACATTTTCTTAATCCAATCTGTCACTGATGGACATTTGGGTTGATTCCAAGTCTTTGCTATTGTGAATAGTGCTGCAATAAACATACGTGTGCATGTGTCTTTATAGCAGCATAATTTATAATCCTTTGGGTATATACCCAGTAATGGGATGGCTGGGTCATATGGTACATCTAGTTCTAGATCCTTGAGGAATCGCCATACTGTTTTCCATAATGGTTGAACTAGTTTACAATCCCACCAACAGTGTAAAAGTGTTCCTATTTCTCCACATCCTCTCCAGCACCTGTTGTTTCCTGACTTTTTAATGATCGCCATTCTAACTGGTGTGAGATGGTATCTCATTGTGGTTTTGATTTGCATTTCTCTGATGGCCAGTGATGATGAGCATTTTTTCATGTGTCTGTTGGCTGTATGAATGTCTTCTTTTGAGAAATGTCTGTTCATATCCTTTGCCCACTTTTTGATGGGGTTGTTTGTTTTTTTCTTGTAAATTTGTTGGAGTTCTTTGTAGGTTCTGGATATTAGCCCTTTGTCAGATGAGTAGATTGCAAAAATTTTCTCCCATTCTGTAGGTTGCCTGTTCACTCTGATGGTAGTTTCTTTTGCTGTGCAGAAGCTCTTTAGTTTAATTAGATCCCATTTGTCAATTTTAGCTTTTGCTGCCGTTGCTTTTGGTGTTTTAGACATGAAGTCTTTGCCCATGCCTATGTCCTGAATGGTACTTCCTAGGTTTTCCTCTAGGATTTTTATGGTATTAGGTCTAACATTTAAGTCTCTAATCCATCTTGAATTAATTTTCGTATAAGGAGTAAGGAAAGGATCCAGTTTCAGCTTTCTACTTATGGCTAGCCAATTTTCCCAGCACCATTTATTAAATAGGGAATCCTTTCCCCATTTCTTGTTTCTCTCAGGTTTGTCAAAGATCAGATGGCTGTAGATGTGTGGTATTATTTCTGAGGACTCTGTTCTGTTCCATTGGTCTATATCTCTGTTTTGGTACCAGTACCATGCTGTTTTGGTTACTGTAGCCTTGTAGTATAGTTTGAAGTCAGGTAGCGTGATGCCTCCAGCTTTGTTCTTTTGACTTAGGATTGTCTTGGAGATGCGGGCTCTTTTTTGGTTCCATATGAACTTTAAAGCAGTTTTTTCCAATTCTGTGAAGAAACTCATTGGTAGCTTGATGGGGATGGCATTGAATCTATAAATTACCTTGGGCAGTATGGCCATTTTCACGATATTGATTCTTCCTATCCATGAGCATGGTATGTTCTTCCATTTGTTTGTGTCCTCTTTTATTTCACTGAGCAGTGGTTTGTAGTTCTCCTTGAAGAGGTCCTTTACATCCCTTGTAAGTTGGATTCCTAGGTATTTGATTCTCTTTGAAGCAATTGTGAATGGAAGTTCATTCATGATTTGGCTCTCTGTTTGTCTGTTACTAGTGTATAAGAATGCTTGTGATTTTTGCACATTAATTTTGTATCCTGAGACTTTGCTGAAGTTGCTTATCAGCTTAAGGAGATTTTGGGCTGAGACAATGGGGTTTTCTAAATATACAATCATGTCATCTGCAAACAGGGACAATTTGACTTCTTCTTTTCCTAACTGAATACCCCTGATTTCTTTCTCTTGCCTAATTGCCCTAGCCAGAACTTCCAACACTATGTTGAATAGGAGTGGTGAGAGAGGGCATCCCTGTCTTGTGCCAGTTTTCAAAGGGAATTTTTCCAGTTTTTGCCCATTCAGTATGATATTGGCTGTGGGTTTGTCATAAATAGCTCTTATTATTTTGAGGTACGTTCCATCAATACCGAATTTATTGAGCGTTTTTAGCATGAAGGGCTGTTGAATTTTGTCAAAAGCCTTTTCTGCATCTATTGAGATAATCATGTGGTTCTTGTCTTTGGTTCTGTTTATATGCTGGATTATGTTTATTGATTTGCGAATGTTGAACCAGCCTTGCATCCCAGAGATGAAGCCCACTTGATCATGGTGGATAAGCTTTTTGATGTGTTGTTGAATCCGGTTTGCCAGTATTTTATTGAGGATTTTTGCATCGATGTTCATCAGGGATATTGGTCTAAAATTCTCTTTTTTTGTTGTGTCTCTGCCAGGCTTTGGTATCAGGATGATGTTGGCCTCATAAAATGAGTTAGGGAGGATTCCCTCTTTTTCTATTGATTGGAATAGTTTCAGAAGGAATGGTACCAACTCCTCCTTATACCTCTGGTAGAATTCAGCTGTGAATCCATCTGGTCCTGGACTTTTTTTGGTTGGTAGGCTATTAATTATTGCCTCAATTTCAGAGCCTACTATTGGTCTATTCAGGGATTCAACTTCTTCCTGGTTTAGTCTTGGAAGAGTGTAAGTGTCCAGGAAATTATCCATTTCTTCTAGGTTTTCCAGTTTATTTGCGTAGAGGTGTTTATAGTATTCTCTGATGGTAGTTTGTATTTCTGTGGGGTCGGTGGTGATATCCCCTTTATCATTTTTAATTGCGTCGATTTGATTCTTCTCTCTTTTCTTCTTTATTAGTCTTGCTAGTGGTCTGTCAATTTTGTTGATCTTTTCAAAAAACCAACTCCTGGATTCATTGATTTTTTGGAGGGTTTTTTGTGTCTCTATCTCCTTCAGTTCTGCTCTGATCTTAGTTATTTCTTGCCTTCTGCTAGCTTTGGAATGTGTTTGCTCTTGCTTCTCTAGTTCTTTTAATTGCGATGTTAGAGTGTCAATTTTTGATCTTTCCTGCTTTCTCTTGTGGGCATTTAGTGCTATAAATTTCCCTCTACACACTGCTTTAAATGTGTCCCAGAGATTCTGGTATGTTGTATCTTTGTTCTCATTGGTTTCAAAGAACATCTTTATTTCTGCCTTCATTTCGTTATGTACCCAGTAGTCATTCAGGAGCAGGTTGTTCAGTTTCCATGTAGTTGAGCGGTTTTGATTGAGTTTCTTAGTCCTGAGTTCTAGTTTGATTGCACTGTGGTCTGAGAGACAGTTTGTTATAATTTCTGTTCTTGTACATTTGCTGAGGAGTGCTTTACTTCCAATTATATGGTCAATTTTGGAGTAAGTACGATGTGGTGCTGAGAAGAATGTATATTCTGTTGATTTGGGGTGGAGAGTTCTATAGATGTCTATTAGGTCTGCTTGCTGCAGAGATGAGTTCAATTCCTGGATATCCTTGTTAACTTTCTGTCTTGTTGATCTGTCTAATGTTGACAGTGGAGTGTTGAAGTCTCCCATTATTATTGTATGGGAGTCTAAGTCTCTTTGTAAGTCTCTAAGGACTTGCTTTATGAATCTGGGTGCTCCTGTATTGGGTGCATATATATTTAGGATAGTTAGCTCTTCCTGTTGAATTGATCCCTTTACCATTATGTAATGGCCTTCTTTGTCTCTTTTGATCTTTGATGGTTTAAAGTCTGTTTTATCAGAGACTAGGATTGCAACCCCTGCTTTTTTTTGTTCTCCATTTGCTTGGTAAATCTTCCTCCATCCCTTTATTTTGAGCCTATGTATGTCTCTGCGTGTGAGATGGGTCTCCTGAATACAGCAGACTGATGGGTCTTGACTCTTTATCCAGTTTGCCAGTCTGTGTCTTTTCATTGGAGCATTTAGTCCATTTACATTTAAGGTTAAGATTGTTATGTGTGAACTTGATCCTGCCATTATGATATTAACTGGTTATTTTGCTCGTTAGTTGATGCAGTTTCTTCCTAGCCTCGATGGTCTTTACATTTTGGCATGTTTTTGCAATGGCTGGTACCGGTTGTTCCTTTCCATGTTTAGTGCTTCCTTCAGGGTCTCTTGTAAGGCAGGCCTAGTGGTGACAAAATCTCTAAGCATTTGCTTATCTGTAAAGGATTTTATTTCTCCTTCACTTATGAAACTTAGTTTGGCTGGATATGAAATTCTGGGTTTAAAATTCTTTTCTTTAAGAATGTTGAATATTGGCCCCCACTCTCTTCTGGCTTGGAGAGTTTCTGCCGAGAGATCTGCTGTGAGTCTGATGGGCTTCCCTTTGTGGGTAACCCGACCTTTCTCTCTGGCTGCCCTTAAGATTTTTTCCTTCATTTCAACTTTGGTGAATCTGGCAATTATGTGTCTTGGAGTTGCTCTTCTCGAGGAGTATCTTTGTGGCATTCTCTGTATTTCCTGGATTTGAATGTTGGCCTGCCCTACTAGGTTGGGGAAGTTCTCCTGGATGATATCCTGAAGAGTGTTTTCCAACTTGGTTCCATTTTCCCCCTCACTTTCAGGCACCCCAATCAGACGTAGATTTGGTCTTTTTACATAATCCCATACTTCTTGCAGGCTTTGTTCATTTCTTTTTCTTCTTTTTTCTTTTGGTTTCTCTTCTCGCTTCATTTCATTCATTTGATCCTCAATCGCTGATACTCTTTCTTCCAGTTGATCGAGTCGGTTACTGAAGCCTGTGCATTTGTCACGTATTTCTCGTGTCATGGTTTTCATCTCTTTCATTTCGTTTATGACCTTCTCTGCATTAATTACTCTAGCCGTCAATTCTTCCACTTTTTTTTCAAGATTTTTAGTTTCTTTGCGCTGGGTACGTAATTCCTCCTTTAGCTCTGAGAAATTTGATGGACTGAAGCCTTCTTCTCTCATCTCGTCAAAGTCATTCTCCGTCCAGCTTTGATCCGTTGCTGGCGATGAGCTGCGCTCCTTTGCCGGGGGAGATGTGCTCTTATTTTTTGAATTTCCAGCTTTTCTGCCCTGCTTTTTCCCCATCTTTGTGGTTTTATCTGCCTCTGGTCTTTGATGATGGTGATGTACTGATGGGGTTTTGGTGTAGGTGTCCTTCCTGTTTGATAGTTTTCCTTCTAACAGTCAGGACCCTCAGCTGTAGGTCTGTTGGAGATTGCTTGAGGTCCACTCCAGACCCTGTTTGCCTGGGTATCAGCAGCAGAGGCTGCAGAAGATAGAATATTTCTGAACAGCGAGTGTACCTGTCTGATTCTTGCTTTGGAAGCTTCCTCTCAGGGGTGTACTCCACCCTGTGAGGTGTGGGGTGTCAGACTGCCCCTAGTGGGGGATGTCTCCCAGTTAGGCTACTCAGGGGTCAGGGACCCACTTGAGCAGGCAGTCTGTCCCTTCTCAGATCTCAGCCTGAATCGGTGGGAGTTACCCGATTTTCCAGGTGTTGTGTGTGTCAGTTCCCCTGGCTAGGAAAAGGGATTCCCTTCCCCCTTGCACTTCCCAGGTGAGGCGATGCCTCGCCCTGCTTCAGCTCTCGCTGGTCGGGCTGCAGCAGCTGACCAGCACCGATCGTCCGGCACTCCCCAGTGAGATGAACCCAGTACCTCAGTTGAAAATGCAGAAATCACGGGTCTTCTGTGTCGCTCGCGCTGGGAGTTGGAGACTGGAGCTGTTCCTATTCGGCCATCTTGCTCCGCCCCCGAACCTTGCTTTCTTATCTGCACTTGCAGCTTGATTTATTCCAGGCTGCTCTTTTATTGGAGGGACTTCTATGGTGCATCCTAACTATCTGCCTAACCAGTACCTTCCTGTCTCCTCTGTCACAAACTCTGTTGAAATAAGGGCGTAAATGCATGACTGAATTGACAGACACTTGACCAAGGTTCAGAAAATCTGCAACCAAATTCCAAATCAGCATATGTAATTTTTACAATGCAACAGTTTTCTGTACTTCAATTATTTTCCAACACCTTTGGATTCTTAGGCTAAAACAAAATATAAAAAAGAGTAGTCTTGCATTCAGATTTTCAGAAGGTTTAATTGATTGTACATTGCTCAATAGATAATCATAGGAATTAGGACTACGGCTGTGTAAAAATTGACATTCTAAGCAATGTTTTCACAAGAAAATGAAAACAATAAAAACTGCCTGAGAAACATTTTAAACTTCTTATCAAATTTAAAACCTCTTCCAATAAACAATGGAATACTCTTCAGCTATAAAAAAGAATGAAATACTATTATTTGCAGCAACATGGATGAGCCTTGAGGAATTATCATGTTGAGTGAAATATATCAAGCACAGAAACATAAATACCACAAATACAGCATGTTCTCACTCATATATTGGAGTTTTAAAAATGAGCTCATTGAAGAAGAGAGTAGAATTGCAGTTATTAAAAGCTAAGAAGGGAAAGGGAGGAAGATGGGCAGAGGTTGGTGAGGGAATACAAAATTAAAGCTAGATAAGATAAATCAGTTCTAGTGTCCTGTAGCACTGTAGGGTGAATATTATGAACTATAATTTATTGTATATTTTCAGAAAGCTAGAAGATAGGATATTGAACATTCATAACACAAAGAATAAATGAGGTGACATACTTGCTAATTATCTCATTTTGATCATTATATATTGTATACACATATTGAAATATCACCCTATATCTCATAAATATGTATAATTATTATCTGTCAACTAAAAATAAAAGGGAAATAAAAGAAATATGTAGATGGGAAAAATACAATAAAAAACAGCTAAGGGAGTGGAAAATAATTGTCTCTAGAAATGGACCAGGAGGAGAGGAGCAGTAACTAATACTCTGTTACACATATTTTATAATCTGACTTTCAAAATATGTACTTATATCACTTTGAAATGTTAAAACTAATGTTTTAAATGAAAAAAAAAAAAATAGTACACAGTTGGTAATGGGGAGTAGAGAGTTTGACACTATGGCCTTGTCCCTTATGTTTTCTTGACACTTTTGGGTGTCTTGTGAATTCAGTCTGTAAGTCCTGAGGATTCAGATATTTCTTGATATCTGGTTCCACTGGAGGCCATTTCAGACAGAAAAATATAACATTTATAAACTAGAAAAAATATACCGTCAAAATACTCTAAAAAATTGAGAGTTATTTGCAACATGGTCCTGATAATGGACAGGACTTGGGAGAGTGCTTCAAAATAAATATTAGGTAGAATAGCAAGTACTTCAAATTTCTACTAGTGAACAGAGGAATGAAGAATAATCCCCTAAACCCAGTCGTTCTCACCTTTTTAGAATTATGATATTAGCTAACATGCAAACCTCACAGATATTTCAGACTCAGTTCCATGCCAATGCAATACAACAAATATCACAAGAAAGTGAGTGACATAAATTTTTTGTTTCACAGTGCGTATAAAAGTAACTTTTATGATATATTGTAGTCTACTTAGTATGCAGTAGCTTATGGCTAAAGAAACAATGTGCACAACTTAATTAAAGCATACTTTATTGCTAAAGAGTGCTAACAATCATCTGAGCCCTCAGCAGCCAGTGGTAATTTTTGCTAGTGGAGGGTCTTGCCTTGATGTAGATGGTTGCTGACTGATCAGGGTGGTGGTTGCTGAATGTTGGGGTGACTGTGACAATTTCTTAAAATACGACAACAAAAAAGTTCACTGCATTGATTGAATCTTCCTTTCAAGAAAGATTTCTCTTTTGCAGTCGATGCTGTTTGACAGCATTTTACCCACATTAAAATTTATTTTTTCCCAAACATTTATTTTAGATTCAAGAGGTACATGTGCAGATTTGTTACCTGTGTATATTGTATGATGCTGAGATTTGGGGTAATAATGTTCCCGTCACCCAGGTACTACTGAGAATAGTACCCCAAATTGGAATCAATCCTCTCAAAGCCTGCTACTGCTTTATTAACTAAATTTGCATAATATTCTAAATTCTTTGTTGTCGTTTCAACAACATTCACAATATTTTAACCAGGAGTAGATAACATCTGAAGAAACCATTTTCTTTGTTCAATCATAAGAAGCAGCTACTCATTCATTGAAGTTTTATCATGAGATTGCAGCAAGTCACTAATATCTTCATACTCCACTTCTAATTCTAGTTATCTTGCCATTTCAGGCACACCTGTAGTGCCTTTCTCCATTGGAGTCTTGACCTCCTCAAAGTCATTCATGAGGATTACAATCAATTTCTTCTAAACTATTAATATCAATGTTTTGACTTCCCCTCATGAATAATGGATGTTCTTAATGGCATCTAGAATGGTGAATTCTTTCCAGAAAGTATTCAATTTACTTTTTCCATATCTATCAGAGGAATCACTAAGGTAGCTATAGCCTTTAAACATGTATTTCTTGAATAAGACTTAAAAGTCAAAATTACTCCTTGATGCATGGGCTGCAGAATGGATGTCGTGTCAGCAGGCATGTAAACAACACTAATCTTTGTGTATATCTCCATTAGAGATCTTGGGTGACCAGTTGGAGTATCCATGAGTGGTCATATTTTAAAAGTAATCTTTCTTTTTCTGAAAGTAGGTTTCAACAGTGGGCTTAAAGTATTCAGTAAACCATGCTGTAAACAGATGTGCTGTCATCTAGGCTTTGTTATGTCATTTATAGAGCACAAACAGAGTAGGTTTAGCATAATTCTTGAGGGCCCTAGAATTTTGGAAATGGTAAATGAGCATTGGGTTAAAGTCATCAGCTTCATTAGCCCTAACACGTTTACAATTAACTTACTTAAATGTCCTGTGGTCTGATCAATGCAACATAACTGAAAATGGATTGACCATCTCTTGTCTATTAATAATTACTCCCTGTTGTATTCATAAATGGGTTTATTACTGTCAGATCAATCACTAAGACCACCAGTGCTTACAAAAGCAAGAAGAATTCATTGCTCTCCAGGCAAGTGAGAACTAGGAATGTCACTCAAGGGACAGTTCTCAGGGTCTCACCAAGTTAAATGCAGAAGAGCCATACTCAATACAGAAAGAGGAAAATTTGTCCACATTAAAATTTGGAAGGTTATGATTTGAATGTATAAAGAGGAATTTTAAAATCTCTTCGGGAATTGGACATTGCACTGGTTCATATTACAAGAGTGTGGGCACAGAGATCATACTTTCATATTAGCCGTAATAATAATTTTGTCCTTTCAGGGCAGGCTGCAAGCTTATGGGCCAGGACTTCATTTCAATTGGCTGTGTACACCAATACCATACATTTTGTGCCATGCTGGGTACATAGTGCTTGCCAAAAATATTTGTTGAATAAACAAATGAGCACAATTTATACATAATAACAAAACAGCCACGACTTTACATCATCCCCAGAAATATTTGTCTTAATAATATAAATGATTATTTCCATTCTCAGCATAGTGATGTGCCTTTTCATGTCTTTGCTTCAACTCCAAGAGATTTTCTTCTTTAGTGTGGGTTTTTGCATGGTTCTTAACTGATTTTTATCTTCAGTTAATATCCACAGTTATCATATACACACACACACACACACACACACACACACACACACATGTGATTGATACTTATTAGCTTAATAAGTGGTTTTGATACATCAGTAATACTATCTGAATCATATAATTTCTTTGTATAATAAAAATCGAGGATGCCACCATCTTTTTAATGACATATTAATTAAATTAATGTCATATCTCTCCTCCTGGAGGAACATGGGGGTGCTCAGAGTAGCCCATAGTGTGGTATAAAAGAATAATCAAAACTGAGGGATGATATTAGGAGAAGTAAAAATCAAAAGTCATGTGATTTTTCATAGCTTGACAGATCATTTCTTTTCACTGATGAATAATATTCCATTGTCTGGATGTACCACAGTTCATTTATCTATTTACCTGCTAAAGGACATCTTGATCACTTCCAAGTTTTGGTAACTATAAATAAAGGTGCCATAAGCAT
The DNA here is from genome assembly GCF_003255815.1 of Theropithecus gelada. Classification (NCBI taxonomy): domain Eukaryota; kingdom Metazoa; phylum Chordata; class Mammalia; order Primates; family Cercopithecidae; genus Theropithecus; species Theropithecus gelada. The sequence goes on from NC_037689.1 coordinate 57,434,657, forward strand.
CCATGTGCAGTTTTTTGGATGGACATAAGTTTTCAGCTCCTTTGTGTAAATGTCAAGGAACGTGATGGCTAGGTTGTATGATAAGAGTGTGTTTAGTTTTGTAAGAAACTGCCAAAATGTCTTCTAAAGTGGCTGTACCATTTTTCATTTCAGTCAACAATGAATGAGAGTTCCTGTTGCTCCATATCCTCACCAACATTTAGTTTTTTCAGTGTTTTGGATTTTTGTCATTCTAATGCATATGTAGATTTATCTCAGTGTTGTTTCAATTTGTAATTCCGTAATGACATATGAATTTGAATATCTTTTCATATACTTACTTACCATCTGTATATATTCTTCAGTGAGATGTCTGTTCAGGTCTTTTGCTAGTTTTTCTTTTTTAATTTATTTTTAATTGTCCCATAATAATTATACACATTTATGGGGTACATAATGACATTACAATACATATAATGCATAGTATCAGATAAAAGTGATAGGCATATCCATCCTCTCAAACATTTATAATTTCCTTTCCTTGTGTTGGGAACAGTTAATATAGTCTTTCTAGCCATTTGAAACCACATAACATATTATTGTTAACTATAGTCATCCTACAACGTTGTAGAAAACTAGAATTCATTTTTCCTATCTAGCTGTAGTTTTCTATCTTTTAACAAGTGTCTATCTCCCTTTCACCCTACTCTTCCCAGCTTCTAGTATCCTCTGCTCCACTTTTTACTTTTATGAGATCAACTTTTTTAAACTTCCACATATGAGTGACTGTGGTGTTTTACTTTCTGTTCATGGCTTATTTCACTTCACATAATGTCCTTCAGTCCCCTCCAGGTTGCCAGGAATGACAGGATTTTATTCTTTTTATGGCCAAATAGTATTCCATTGTGTATATATACACCATATTCTTTAAATCCATCCATCTGTTGTTGGACATCTATGTTCATTTCATATATTTGTTATTGTGAGTAGTGCTTCAATAAACATCAAGTTGCATATGTCTCTTCAATATATTGATTTTTTTCCTTTGGATAAATGCCCAGTAGTGGTATTGCTAGATTATATGGTTGTTCTATCTGTAGTTTTTTTGAGAAGCCTCTATACCATTCTCCACAGTGGTTGTACTAATTTACATTCCCATTAACAATGTATAAGAGTTTTCCTTTCTCCACATCCTTGCAAACATTTGTTATTTTTTATCTTTTTCATAATAGCCATCCTAACTGGAGTAAGATGATATGTCATTGTGGTTTTGATTTGCATTATCCTGATGATCAGTGATGTTTAGCTTTTTTTCATACATTTTTTGGCTATTTGTATCTTTTTTTGAGAAATGTCTGTCCCACACATTTTGCCCATTTTAAAAATCAGACTATTTTGTTGTTGAGATGAAGTTCCTTGTATATTCTGAGTAATACTCCCTTATCACATTAATAGTTTGCAAATATTTTCTTCCCTTCTACAGGTTGTCTTTTCTCTCTGTTGATTGTTTTCTTTGCTGTGTGATACGGGTTGACTGTGTCCCCACCGAAATCTTAACTTGAATTGTATCTCCCAGAATTCCCACATATTGTGGGAGGGATCCAGGGGAAGGAAATTGAATCATATCGAATCATGGGGGCCAGTCTTTCCCGTGCTATTGTCATCATAGTGAATAAATCTCATGAGATCTGATGGGTTTATTAGGGGTTTCTGCTTTTGCTGCTTCTTTATTTTCCTCTTGCTGTCACCACATAAGAAGTGCCTTTCGCCTCCTGCCATGATTCTGAGGCCTCCCCAGCCATGTGGAACTGTAAGTCCAATTAAACCTCTTTTTCTTCCCAGTCTTGGGTATGTCTTTATCAGCAGCATAAAATGGACCAATACACTGTGCGTTTTTAAATCTGGTTATTTGTTTGCTTATTCTGAAAGTTAAGAATTTCTTGTATATTTTTGATGAGGCCTTCATCTGATATGTCCTTTGCAAATATTTTTTTCCAATCTGTGCTTGTCTTTTCATTGTCTTGACAGTGCCTTTTGCACAAAAAAGTTTCTAGGATTAATTAATTCTAGATTATCAATTATTTTATTTATTAATCATGGCTTTGGTATTGCATCTAAAAAATTACTGGCAAATCCAAAGTCATTTAGATTTTTCTTCTATCCTATTTTCTTGGTGTTCAATTGTTTTACGTTTCATTTTTAGGTCTGTGATCCACTTTGAGTTAATTTTTGTGAAGCGTCTATGGCCATCTTTAGATTCATTTTCTTGCAAGCAAATTTCCAGTTGTTCCAACACACTTATTGAAAAGACAAACATTTCTCCATTGTGTTGCCTTTGATCCTTTTTCAAAGATGAGTTGACTACTATATGTGCCTCTTTCTGGGTTCTCTATTCTGTTCCACTAATCTTTTGACTATTCTTTTGCTCATTAATTACAGCGTATTGACTACTGTAGCTTTGAACATGCATCTTTAAGTTAAATTATTTATTAAATATCACATAACATTCCAAATATAAGAAATAAAGATATAAGAAATCATTTTCTTATATGCTGTTCTCATTATTGTTTCAAAAAACTCATACACAATATAGACATGAAAGATTGAGTTTTAATAGCAACACTAGTATTTGAAATAGTATTGCCATTGAAATTATTTTTCTGTTTTACTGTAAATTACTACTGCACTTTAAAAGGGATATTTGCAACTTGAGTTAATTTTAAAACATGTGCATAACTCAGAAATGATGTATGACATATTCAGAAAACAGATTTATAGTCAGCATTTGGAAAGACAAGAAAACATAGAAGCCCTATTATAATTAAACGTTAATTCATCAGGAATATTTCAAAAACTGAAATAGCAATTATGAAAATATTTTTAAGTCTATTGAAGACCAAGACATATTTAAAAAAATAATCTTCAACACCAAAGAAGCACTTTTGATAGCAGAAGACATCCTTGTTCCTATGACTGCAGCATTTCCATAGGTTAAATTTCACCAACAAATTGGCTTGCAATTGGTTATTTTTTAAAATTTAAACTTTTATTTCAGATTTGTGGGAGCACATGGGCAAGGTTTTTACCTGGGTATATTGTGTGATGATGAGATTTGGGGTACGATTGATCCCATCACCCAGGTACTGAGTATAGTACCCAAAAGTTTTTTGTCCCTTGCCCCTCTCTCTCCCTTCCCCCTCTAGTAGTCCACAGTTTCTATTGTTGCCATCTTTATGTCTATGAGTGGGTAATTTTTGTTATTAGCATTGATTTTATTTGTACATTCCTTGGTGGCATGGTAAATTGAGGTAATCTGTTGTTATTAAACAACCGGTACATATCCACTGTTTAGAAACAAAGAGGAGAAATTGCATATTAAGTATCCAGGAAGTGAGAGAATACTAAGAAACAATTTAGCATAAGTGACAACTTTTCTTCTCCACGTAGGGTGCAGAAAAGGTACAAAATTGAGAGTGCACTTAAAATGACAAACAACACTAATTAGAAATTCTGGAAAGCATTTGTCTTTATGAATTAAGAACCATTCACCAAAAAAATCTCTCAGTTAGAGGTCTGCCGTGTAGGTGAACTAAGCATGCATCTATTTTGAAGGGAAGCTATTTATTTCATACAAAATCATTGTCTACAGTAAATCATAACTAATAGAAATGGTATCTTACAAGATAAACTTACACATGAGAATTTAAATGTGAACATAAAGCCTACTGATAAAATATGTGGAGTTTCTGCTTTTTAGAGTAAGCAAGTCTATAATTAATATAACCATTCAAATATACCAGTAGTGGTATAAATTCATTAATGATACACGTAATTGAAATCCAATTCAGAACAATTTTTACAGTTTTTAAACAAATTCTTAATTTCTTCTGCCATATATGGATAGGAAGGCAATATTGAATTAGGCAGTCTAGCATTTTCTGCATGTTTATGATCACATTTAAGTTCCATTGCTCTTATAACATTTCCTGAAGCTGCCTATGTTTATCCAGGCCTTCTTTTTTATATTAAGATTTATACCATGTACATTTAGAAAACTCATTCAGGAGAAGTCCAAGCCAGGTAAATATTGTTGTGTGTCAAGATTTGATGTGTAATGTGATGTTTTTCAATGAATATTGATTAAGTGTAGAAATTTCTTGCATATCTGGCCTTTCCACCTTGTGTTTCAGTAATTCTAATTACAAAAGAAAAGTGATAACTCAAATGAGGATAGAATAAATTATTTGCAAAGGGCTCATTGACATGAATAGCTTGTTGGTTTTTTTTTTTTAGCTTACACCTTCACGTTGCTGCCTTGAGTTGAAAAGCAAGTCAAAACTGAATGACAAATTGTCTAGTATATCTTTCTAAGAAGATTGTTATGAGAATTAACTGAGATAATATATATAAAGTGTCAAGTACATAATAATTAATCGACACTAGTTATCATTATGATATATAAATTAATAAAAATGATTGATACGTTTATTTTTAGCCTTCTAAATTTTTGATAACCAAGGTATAAATATATATATAATTTTTTTAATGATTTCCAGTACATGATTAAATTTTTTGAGACTGATATCTGTCTCAAAAAAATCAAGCAGTTCAAATAAAATATATTCGTAAAGTATAAATATTTTTATTTTTAATTCCACAGCAACAAGTAAAATTTTACTTACACATAACTTAGGATATATTTAATGCTTGCCTTCAAAATATCCATTCCTTCTTTCTTCAGCAATAATTCAAAATGTTTATTCGAAGACTCACCTCTGCAGGGTTCTCATTTTAAATTTTTATTCTTTCTTTCAAGAATCAAACAAGTGTCCTGCATTCCTTTGAACAAAGTCTTTTTATTGACATATAATAGTTGTACATACTTTGGGGGTGTATGTGATATTTTGATACTTGTATACTATGTGTAATGATCAAATTGGGGTAATTGAGATATCCATCACCTCGAACATTTATTTTTTCTTTGTGTTAGGAACATTATAATTCTTCTCTTTTAACTACTTTGAGATATACAATAAATTCTTATTAACTATATATTTCTACTATACTATCAAATACTTGAACTTATTTCTTCAATATAGCTGTGTTTTGTACCCCTTAACAAACTTCTCTTCATCCCCCTTTTCCTTCCCAGCCTCTAGTAACCATCATTCTTCTATCTTCGAAAGATTCACTTTTTCAGCTCCCACATATAAGTGAGAAGATGCAATATTTGTTTTGTGCCTGGCTTATTTCACTTAACATAATGACCTTCAGTTCCAGCCATGTCACTGCAAATGACAGGATTTCCATCTTTTTATAGCTGAATAATATTCCAATGTGTATGTATACCACATTTTCTATATCCATTCATCCTTTAATGGACACTAAGGTTGATTCCACATCTTAGCTGTTGCAAACAGTACTGCAATAAACAAGGGGACACAGATATCTCTTTGATATACTGGTTTCCTTTCTTCTGGATATAGACCCAGCAACCAAAATCACAATGAGTTACCATCTCACTCTAGTTAGAATGGCTACTATTAAAAAGACAAAAAATAACAAATTCTGGCAAAGATGCAGAGAAATGGGTATATTCATACAGTGTTGGTGGGAGTGTAAATTAGTGCAGCCCTTGTGGAAAACAATATGGAAGCACCACAAAAACTAAAAATAGAGCTACCATATGATCCAAAACTATTTTTTAAGCAGAGGGCATATGACAAAAGAAAAACCAAATGGAGATTTTTGTAAGAGATCCAAGAAAAAGAAAAATTTTTCTTTTTATGTATCAGTCTTTTTTTTTTTTTTTTTTTGAAAAAATTCTATACTCTGTGATGTTTTGGCATCTTAAAAAGCTTGCTGGCCAGGGAGAGACTTCCCTTCTCAGAGCTAGCACTTTCTTAGTGTTAGCAAAAGGCTTGGGCCTATAGCAGGTCTGTCATATACAAACCAATCAATCCCAGTCCATAGATCCAACCACCTCATTTTCTCTCACATACCAAGCCCATATTTCTCCTGCCTTAAATCTCAAAAGGGCCAGGTACCAGAAAAACAGCCACCTCTATAGCCCAAAGCCCAATAAAATTATTCAAACTAGCCGAACTTAGCTTGATTATTCTTCCTTGCCTTGCCTTTCTCATGGAAACACCAATAAAGACTCTGACTTTGACCCTCCTCTCTTGACTTCTACCACCAGACCAAGACCTGGTGCTTTCCCTGGGGTCCTGTGTGGTGTGGTGACTCCTATCTACAACCAGTGTTAATAAACTGCCTTCCAAGCCTTGCTCTAATATCATCCTGTGGCCATCTTGGCTTTACCGTAGCATATCCAACATTTACATTCTTAAAACACTTTACTGATCTACTTGAATTTATGAAAAAGATGGAACAAGTAGAGTCAAATGCCCCATGAAGGAAGGTACTAGAGTGGTGGGACAACCACAAACAACCTTGAAATGAAGTCTGCACAGATCAAGAGATGAAAAGAAACTCTGTCCTGACAACTTTTTTGAATTCTAAATCCAACCATGGTTGAAGCTGTTTCTTGAACTTACAGCAATGTGAGCTAAATATACACTTTGTTGTTTAATCCAGTCTGATTTGGGTCTGTTGACAATTGCAACAGAAACAATCCTGATTCCAGAATTAGTACCAAAACAAGGAGAGCTGAATGTGATAAATCCTAAATGATGCAATTTGCTGAGAAGAATTGAGGTGGATGCCATGAGGAACAGGTATTTTGGGACTTGGTAATTTTTATTAAATAGTAACCAGTCAGTAAGTTAAAATGTTACCTATTTTATTTGAGACTAAAGCCACGCCATTGCAACTGCAGCATCTGAGGTTTGGAAGTAAAAATTCAGGAAGGACCTTAGAAAATGTTGCCTAATATTTTATCTGTCTCACCAGGGATATATAATAAAGATTCAAGCTATGACATCTGGGCACGTAACTATCAATGTTAAACTTTAGCTGCCACTTGTTTGATACTAAGTCTGTCAGATGTATTATCCTGGAAGTCTTGATAGATATTACGTGACCAGACTGTAGATGAACAAAACAAACTCATTATCTGTTTATTATTTCCAGTCTTTGTTAATGGTATTGACACTTTCCAACTCACCTAGGTCAAAATGTAGAGACAGGTTTGACTGCACTCTTTTCATTAGTCTGCATGTCTACCTGGTATCTCTTTCATCAATACTGTGTCTTGACTCCCAAGACTTCCCGCTGGTTGATGCCTCATTACCTATTGCTTCTAATGATCTATGAAATTAGTTCTCTATCTTTATTTAATATATCTTTCTTACATTGATAATATTCTTACATCAGAGGGAAAATTGGAGGAAAATGATCAGGTGAAAGAGGAGGATCGTGAGCAAAAGGGCAGAAATGAAAATAAATGACTATTGTAATTTTGTTAAGGAACAGGAGGAACCTTGTCCAGGGACAGCAGAGACTGATCATAACAGAAGAGAAGTGGTAAGTAATACTGAATAAAAAGCATAAAGCCAAGTTTTAGAAGGCTCTGAAAAGTGGCAGAGGAATTCTGAGTAGATATGATACTAATTGGTTATGCTTGTAAAATGATATAGTTTACAAAGCACAATAGAAATTTTAATTTAAACTTTGATTTGTGACAGGCAGTCTGTACTATAGATGAGAAAATGAAACCAGAATGGTTTGGAGTCTTCAAAAAAACACATATCTAATGGCAGGGCACCTGACTTAGTGCTCAGTGTTCTTTTTTCATTTATTCTATATTACCTTCTGCATTTTATGCAAAAGATCAAAATGACTGATATTTTATTTAACACGTATGCTCTGCCTGCATTAGAAATAACTCTTTGGAAAGAAGTGGTTTATGATATAGAGGACAAAACTGTTTTCTATGTCTGAAGCGAGATAGAGGTTAACAGGTTAGGGGAGTGAGCACAAGGATGTTAGAATTTGCATGAATAAGGTTTTGGGGGTATCATTTAGAAACAAGAAACAGTTTCCTGTAATAATGTTAACAAATAAACTAATGATGGTAACAAAGAAACATTCCTCTGCATATCACAGTTAGAATGTATGAGCAAACTTCCTCTCTAGGATAGTGATAAACATCAAAAGGATACACCTACACTGTTAAGGAACCAGATATCAGCAGCTAGAAGAAAGCATTACGGGGAAATCATACAGTCAAATTTCATATGGATTCAGTATAGCATTGATATAAAAATAAATAAAAATATATTTGGAAAAGTTTATGAGACTTTTGCTGAGGTAAAATGTGTTTTGCTATTTTGGAAAAGACAAATGAATATCTCACCAAAACACTAAGTCATATTTGTGGTACGAGCAGATAGAATATGAAGGGAGAGGATAGAAAAGGAGTGGGGTGCACTGGGGATCATTGATGAGTAACTTTTTCACAGCAACAACATTGTTACCACTGGCAATAAACTGAATGCATCAGGGAACTGAAATGCCAGCCCTATATTGGTAGTCCTTGTCAGAGAGTAATACAATGGATTAAATAAATAAAACTAAACAAGGTAAAGAGATGCTATCGTAATGCCTCTAGAATCAATGAGTAGAATTGTTTACTTGGTTGGTGGTGTTTTTGTTTTTTAAATTTTTTCTTCATAGTTGTTTACATTTGTTTTTCAAGTGAACATAGACGTGTGAAAAATAAAATCATAAGTATTAAAATGATTACAGGAAATAGGGAACTCAAAGTCATTATTACAAGCTGATTTTAAAAAAAAAGAACATAGTAGTGTTCGCAGTGCTTTTGTATTCAATTCATAATTTTATTTTCTACTTGCTTATTTTTAAAACAGGGAATTATAAAAACTGTCAGTAGTTAAAAGGTTCTGAGGATATTATCAAAAGTAACAGCAACAATAAAGTCACCTCTGATACATTGTAACAAACAGAAGAAACACAGTGGAAAAACTACCCGGCAATTTTTGAGATTCTGCTTTTTAAAGTTTACAGAAAGTTAAATTGACATAAAATTATATGGATTAACTGCATTTCAGTTGCCAGGCACAAAGCTATTATGCATTTAAAGCATGCTGCATAATCAATTTTACTGAAAATGAATCCAATTCACCAATAGCCTTTCTTTGTTGATTATTTTGACTGATAAAGAATAAAAGCAGTCATCGTATGTAGTAGTGTGAAGAAAGACCATTTCTAACATTTGATACGCACACATCAAAAGGTATCAATAACTGCAATCTCTGAACGGATCAATTTACGTATTTTCTCTTTGGCTCCTAAAGTGTGAGCTAAAACAACCTGTTGCATTATTCTTTTATCCTATATACCAGACATTAGCAATTTTAAAAGGCAGACTCTAAAAACAGTGATTCATTGATCTCTAATGTTGTATTTTCATAGTCTGAAGTACTATTTCTAATAGAGCTACTAACATTTTTGTGATTTTGAAGAATAATTCCTGATCTTCACTTCAGAAATCAATATCTGCATATAATGATAAACTGATACAATTGCTAACCTAGTATAAATATTTTTTGATGAACTACATTTTTTGGGAAGACATTCACAAATAGTTACTGACATGAAACTATTAGGACCTTACATCTGAATAGCATAGTTTCGGGGAGCAATGTGATGTATATCCATCTTCAATGAAGGACTTACTGCCTGAGCAGCTGAGAGCGCTGTGGACACAATGTTTTTGACTGTCCTTCCTTTCAAGAATTGCCTCAACTGCAGAGTCATCGCCTCTAAGATTCCATTCCTTTCCGGATTGGTCTACATGAGGTATCAGGTCAATATAGATATACAAATTCCTGGCCAGATCAACCTTCCTGTATCTGCAGGGGCAAGCTTAGAAACTAAATCCACTGGTGCTGTCCTGATGACTAGGAGAAGACTTGAATCTGGAGTAGTCCTTAAGCCTGGGGCCAAGGGGATCAGCCTGGTACTGGGGGGCAGTCCAGAGCCTGGGGCCACCCTAGCCCTAAGGTGAGCCTGGTGACTGAGTCTTATGGGTGTACCAACAGCCTGAGTCAGTAAGAGTTGGTCTGGTGCCTGGACAAATCTGACACACGAGGTTTCTGCACCTAGTCCATCACTGAGACCACTTCAGAACCTGGGGCTTTTGGAATTGGGCTGGCAGTAGGCAGACTGTAGATGGTCTTCAATGGTGAGACTGGGGTCTGCTGCTGCAATATCAAGCCTGGCATCAGGGCAGGCCTGGAGCTTCAGTCATTGGTTATTGGCCTGGAGTCTTAAGGCATAGTGATATGCTTGACGTTGGGATCTAAGGCAAAATTTAGTGCTCAGTTTCCTTTTCTTCTGCCAAGGGAAGGATAGCTCTCTTTAAGCTGTGTTGCCTGATGTTGAGGTAGAGGTAATGGGAAAATATGGATCTTTCCTAAACTCTTCAATGCACCTTTTTTTATTTCTGTGTTATGCCCAGATGTTACAATCTCTCATCCAGTTTCCTTAGCCCTTGTGAATGTGTTTTGTGAGTGGACAGTTGTTCAAATTGATGTTTCTGTGAAGTCCTACTCTGCTGTCTTGTCATCTTCTAGACCTTCTAGTAAATTTTTCATTTTAAATGTTATAGTTTTCAACCCTAGAATTTCCATTTGGTTATTTCTTTTAATTTATGTCTCTTTATTGATTTTTTTCCATTTGATGTGCCATCTTTATTAAACAAGTAAGCTTTATTTTTATAATCATTTCCTTTAGTTCTTTAATCATATAATTTGAAGTTCTTATCAAAAATTTAACATCTGGTTGTTCTCACAGGTAGTTTCTTTGGCTATTTTTTCCCAGTGTAGGGGTAATACTTTCCAATTTCTTTGCATGGCTAATAATGTTTTGCTGGAAACTGGACATTTTAGATAATACGTTGTGGCAACTCTGAATACTGATACCCGACCCACATCCCCGGGGCATTTTAGGAAGAGTACAAGTCACCTCCTTCCTCTGCCTCATTGTGAAGTCTGCTCTTGCTACTCAGGGTGCATAACCTTGGGTAAACTTATAGGCATCAGTGTGATAAGAGTGGCTTTGACATGGCTATCTTTAATTGGCTCTTTCTCTTGTTCCTAACCAAAACCAGTTGTTAAGCGCCACTAATTGCTGACTGATTGCTTTATTGTTTTCAACAATGCCCTGAGGGTCTTAATTGCTTCACAGAACACTCCAGTCAAATATTAACTCCTTTCAAAAGATGGTTCTGGAATTCAGATTTTGCGATATATTCTGACCACAAGAGGACTTGTCCCAGGTGTCTCTCTCCAGGTTTCTCTCCAGAATACTAAACAGACTATAGTTTAGCCCGTATCGCCAATGAATCTATCAATTTTCTCTCGCAACTGTCTTTCATGACAACTTCTACATTTTTTGAGGTATGAACTCTTTCACAATCTGTTCAATTAAAGTGAATTCCTTAGAGAAGGAATTCGGAGGTTTCTTAGTTCTAAGTCTTGCTTCCCACCTCCTCCCATCCCAAGGAAATATTTCTGTGCCAAAGTTCTAGTTCTGGGGGAAGAAATATTGGTACATTTCACTTTGAGTGAACCTCCTCTTTAGTTGCTGAAGGCTAGGCAGATGTTGTAGCAGAATCCCCAAATTTTTTTGGCTTGCTTCTCTGAACATGGAACCCCCAGTCTTTAAGTTTGGGCATGGGGAATCAAGTCCCCTGTATTCTCAGAGGTGCATCCTGACCTCAGCTACCTATTGCTAGACTATGATCTGTGTATTTGAGGCCAAGAGGCGAAGACCTTTCTTCTGTTCCATGAGTGGGTTCTGGGAGAAAGAAGAGAGACCCCCACTTATTGGATGAGAAATGTTGACATACTGCCCCTCTTGAGAAGACAGCCTTATAACTAGGAGCTGTGGAGAGAGGGAGTTCTTACTTATTTCTGCTATTAGTTTGCAGTGGAATGTCCATCTCACTTAGTTTATGCAGATGATAGAGAACATGGATGTTGGTACAAAAATTAAACTTTCATGATTTTTACCGTAAAAAGTGAAGTAGAGGCTCCTCTTCAAAGGGCTTTTCCTCCCCGTCTAATGAAGAATAAGTAGTAACTTCTCTTAGAAGCAAAATGTATTCAAAGACCTGTGCTAATATTCTTAGATATCTGCTAGTCGTAATAAAGAAATCAATGTACTTTGTGTTCTTAGCTCCCACAATGTACTCCAAATATTTGCCGTGGCATGCTTATACCGGTCCAAGCAAGCATTAGGTCATAGCCTGTTCCTCTGCCTTATTTGGAGGTGTTTTTACCTTTCTCGGGATTCCACAAATTACTTCTTCTTTCCTTTGTTCTCCTCTGCCTTTGCCTCTTTTGAAAAGTTCTAAGTTGCTAGCCAATCGGGACAAATACAGAATGTGAGGTCCCGTTCCAGCCAATGGAAACCAGACACAGCAGTAAGGTGGACGCATCAGGTTATAAATGACCCTGTCTCATTTGTTCGGTGTACTCTTGTGGCAAAACTGCTGGTGAGGGTACCCATTCTGCAGAAAGTAAAAAAAAAGGCCTTGATGAAAAAATTAAATTTATGTTCAAGTACTATTTCTTTGTGATACCAGGGAACAAGCAGTTCTAACATTACCATGTTTTAGTAGAGTTTCTTCAATAAGTGTTTTTATATTTGCTGTATGCCATTAGGAACATTTTCAGAGAATTTAAATGGCTCCTTTTAAAGTAATTTTCACTACTTGAGATGGCAATGGGGTCTTTGGAGTGCCTTACACTGTGATGCCCAACTTTTTTATGACCTAATTTAAGAATTAATTCATCTTGACGTAGTACATACACACACACACACCCACACACACAAACACACTCACTTAAAACCTAAAACCAAATCCAGATTTTGTGGAACAATATTTTTCCTTACTAAGCATGATTCTCTCTGCTATTCTCTAATCTATTTTGCTTAATTAGAAAAAGTTTGGAATATCTAAATTGATTTTATCCCCTGCTAACAGATTATGATTCATGCATTATGTAACACTGCTCAAGTTGATTTGCAGTTTTGGTTTATTTGTTCATTCTTTTATTTTATTAATTCAATATACAATTATTTAGCACACTAGTTCAATTTTCATTCTGGGCAGTACAAATCTGAATGAAACAATTTCTTCAGAGGAACATAGAATCTACTTGAGCAGTCTGTTAAATGTGAAAATACTATTGACAAGAGACATGACATTGAAGATTGTCAAGTGGAGGTACTGTGGTTATACCTATACTAGGAAATCAATTCTGGTGTTGGCATAAATGTTGCATAGGTAGTGGGGAGAAATCAGAATCTAGTATACCAGTTTAGGGCTGTTGCAGTAAGTCAAGAAACATTATGTGAACCAAAATTTAGATGTTAAAATAGCATTAGATAAGTGAGAGTTGAGAGATGACAATATAAAAGACATGTAGGATATAGACTTAGTGAGGTGCAGTAATAAGTGATATCAGCATAAGAATGCTCTCGTGCAGTGGAGGATGCATGTAACATTATTTACTTAACAAGGGGGAAAAGTGAGAGAAAGAATATGTTTGGGGAAAGCAGAGAAGAAAGTGTTTATTTTGCAAATCTGATCATTTGTTTCTCATAATTGAGAAATACGAACTGTCAGAAAAGCCTTAACTAAAAACTCTGGTGGAACTTTTAGGTACTAAACAGAGAGTTACACACTACTAAGTTAAAATGGATAATATTCAGTAGCTCTGATTTTTGTGCAATTAAATAATTTTGATGTGGATGTTTTATGTAAATATTTGGCACTTTTTGGTGTTTCTTTTAGTATAATGACTATTATCACTTGCATTTTAGTGATATGTAGTTGTTTATTTAAAAACAAAGCAGTATTTAAAAAGTACATACCACATGATCACTTTAAATTAAGTGTCAACATAAGCAAAGGCTCCAGAAGCTTTACACTTCTATTTTTATTGTTTCATTCAGATTTGTACTGCCCAAAATGAAAATCGAACTGGTGTGCTAAATAATTGTATGTTGCATTAATAAAATAAAAGAATGAACAAATAAACCAAAACTACAAATCAATTTGAGCAATGTTATGTAATGTATGAATCACAATCTATTAGCAGGGGATAAAATAGATTAAAAATAGAAATATTTTTTTCAATCAATACTCAACATTTTTCCTTTTCTCTATTCATTTAAACAATAACAATACATTTTTTTCTGCCCATGGTACTGCTTAATCAGTACCTGAGTTAGAAGTTCAGAACTCCCTTTGACACCTATAATTGTATGTTATAACAAGACAACATTCCCTTTGTACCTGTGCTACTGAAAACAAGCAGTGGTAACAGGCATTTGTTCAGAAATAATTATAAAGTTGCCTTTAGCTTAAATGCTCTAGTAAAAACTTTGCATGACGGTTTCTAGTGAAATTTTACCTACCTGAGAAATTTGAAAAATTGTAAATACCTTTGCAGTGAATAAAATGATTATTTTAAGAGACATTTCCGTTATCGAAGGTTCATTTTATATTTCATTGTATCAAATCAAAATATTTTAACTTACATTATTCTCTTCAACACTTCAGAATTTTTTGTTTACAGTGCTCTATGTTTTAATCAAAGCTTCCAAAATTTCTATCTCAAATCACCTAAACTTTATAAAGCCCTTGAAAGATTTATTATAGAAAATAATATAGTAGTATCAAATTCGCTTTATGATTTTCATAATTTTCACTGTGTTAAAAGACTTTCTTTTATTATTGTTATTATTATTATTATTATTATCATTATTGAGACAGAGTCTCATTCTATCGCCTAGGCTGGAATGCAATGGCATGATCTCGGCTCACTGCAACCTTTGCCTCCCAGGTTCAAGTGATTCTCCTGCCTCAGTCTCCTGAGTAGCTGGGAATGCATGTTCCTGCCACCACACCCGGCTAATTTTTGTATTTTTAGTAGAGATGGGATTTCACCATGTTGGCCAGACTGGTCTTGAGGTACTGATCTCAAGTGATCCACCCGTCACCGTGTCAGGCTCAGACTTTTATATTTTATAGTTAAAACTTATTTCCTGGACAAAGTAAAAATAACACAAGACAAAACAGTGGAAATAAACTGTCTTTTGCAAAGGAATATTGTTCTCCTTTATCAGTGATCTTTGAGTAAAACCTTTTCTTCCTATTTCATTTATTCTTTTCGTGACATCAGACATCCTAGACTATTACTTCTATAGAACTCACTTACATTACTAATGTTGCTTTGTATTTTCTAGTGCATATTTAAGGTTTAAATTTTATGTTCATCAAAGTTCTATCAATGTCAAAAAGAAGAAATTCCCTAATCTGGAGTTTTGAAACATCTCTGGATTGCTGTCAGGTAGGAAGTATGTGGTATATGACTCAGGATTTGTGGAAGAAAATGTAAATATCAATCCATTAAATTTGATTATTTCCCCCATTCTCTTGGTTTATACCCTGCTGCAAAAATCCTAATGTTAAACATTAATGCTGTTATGCAGCTTTGAGCCTGAGACTTGATAATTTGTGAAATGTTTACAGAATAATAATCAGGAGGTATTTTTAAATTTCTGAAAAGTGTCATTATTCCCAGAGTGATAAAATATTCAAGTTTCTTTTTTCAAACACACCTTATATTTACAGTATATGAGGAAACAGTGACATCCAGATAGAACTTCAGTAGAACTCAATGACCCAACTGAAAATTAGTCATTTGTAAATACACTGAAATGTGAAATGACTGGTCACAACAACTACCATAAAGCCTTCTGTTTATACTACTCTTCCATTGTGATATTTGTTCTCTCTTCCTTAGCTTTATACTTGCTAACTGAGATGACAGAACTTTACAGACTCATTAGGAATTATTTGGCCTGAAGATGAATTGCTGTGATCTGAAATGAATCGTGTTACATTTAAGATTCCAGTGACCGGCCGGGCGCGGTGGCTCAAGCCTGTAATCCCAGCACTTTGGGAGGCCGAGGCGGGTGGATCATGAGGTCAGGAGATCGAGACCATCCTGGTTAACATGGTGAAACCCCGTCTCTACTAAAAATACAAAAAACTAGCCGGGCGTGGTGGCGGGCGCCTGTAGTCCCAGCTACTCGGAGGCTGAGGCAGGAGAATGGCGTGAACCTGGGAGGCGGAGCTTGCAGTGAGCCGAGATCGCGCCACTGCACTCCAGCCTGGGTGACACAGCGCGAGACTCCGTCTCAAAAAAAAAAAAAAAAAAAAAAAAAAAAAAGATTCCAGTGACCATCTTCATGACAAGGTTGATTACATTTAAGTTGAGGAATTTTCTGGTAGAATAAAGCAGGGGAGGAATACACTGCACAGGAGATTGTAAGTGAGGAATTTAAAATCCAAACTTACTCCGTCTCTACTAAAAATACACACACAAAAAATAGCCAGGTGTGCTGGCGGGCCCCTGTAGTCCCAGCTACTCAGGAGGCTGAGGCAGGAGAACGGTGTGAACCCAGGAGGCAGAGGTTGCAGTGAATCGAGATTACGCCACGGCACTCCAGCCTGGGCCACAGAGTGAGACTCTATCTCAAAAAAAAAAAAAAAAAAAATCTAAGTTGACCAGGGAGATGCAGTAGATTCACTGATCTTCTCAGAAAATGTGTATTGAGTATTGTGGAAAAGGGTTTGATAGCATGGACTGTGGATATGGAGGGTCTAGACTGGAATCGCAGTTCTACCTAGGTTCATGACTTCAGGACATTTATGTAACCTTTCTGTACCTCAGTTTCCTCATCTGTTAAATGAAGCTGGTAACCCCTGTAAAGCCATCAAATTAATGTTCGACATGTGGCAAGTGCTTTGTTAAGATTAGCCAATATTACTATGGTCATCACTATCATTGTGGTTATTGTTTCAACATTTTATTACCAGTAAGTGATCCAATAAATGAGAGATGAATAAGACAGAGTGCCCATTCTCAAACAGCTTTATCTATTGCAGTTTTTCAGTTATGACTTTAAAAGCAACTGATCTTTTTAAAAAACCTTACATATACTTTTAAAATATAAAAGATAAATATGTTACAAGAAATATAAATGAATAAATGAATTGCTGTCACTGAAGTTGTAATGGGGAATCAATCAGGATATATTGTGCTGTTGTGTTGTTTATTCTTTGGTTTCTAATTACCTAGTTATTAATAATTGAGCCTGTGACCTGGGGATAACCCAATACTGTCCAATATTTTGCTAGAATGTTTTCATAAATCAGAGTATGAGGTGTTCCCTGTCTCTGAACCAACTTCATTATCTTTGATTTTCAAACTTTTTAAAATCCAACAAAATATGCAAAATATCCAAGAAGCCAAAATGAAAAAATAAAATCTTAACTACAAAAATTTAGGAGTTTAAAGGTTGTAGATATGGAACATACATATTAGTGAAATAAGATTAATCAGAACTCTATTTAAATACCCATGGGGTTGATAGTTGGTAAATTAGTGTTGCTACAAGAACATCTCTATAATCAGTTAATGAAATAATATGACTTCTTTATTAAGAGTTTTAAAAATTAACATGTTAACAAAGAAGCTTTATGTTATTTATAGCAGAAGTTGAATATCTGGTATAATTTTAAAGAGAAACTGCTTTCAGAAAACTATGACAAGCATTTCTAAAGTTGAGGCAAAAGAACCAAGTTCAAGATCTTCAGAGAAAATATTTATGGCCACAGTGTCCTATGCAGTTTATTCTTTAATACATTCTTCTAATTTTTAAAGAAAATTCAAGAACATTAAGGCTATCCATGGAATTGAGAAAATTATTATTGATGACTGTCTCTAAGCATGGATAATAAAAATAATAGCCTCATTTATTAAACTTTCGTCACTTCAAATTTCAATCAAGTATCTTAAATGAACTTGGGAGAAGACTTTAATTAGAAATAGAGAGAGCTTAGACTAATTTCCAGAAGGCAACAGAGCAGATAGGAGCCGGGGACCTGGAACTGCAACCCTTAGTGAATGAGGCAGAGGGATCCTCTGTGGAGGAAGAAGGTGCAAGGACTGTTTCCTTGATATAAGAGAGAGAGGCTCATTGATGGGAAGATTTAGTCCCAGGCCTGATGTGGTGGTTGTCTACTCAACACTCAAGAGTACATGCTGCTTGTCAATGGAGTCTTCACTACTTGGGGGGAAGTCACTATCTAACTGTGTAGCACAGTGTCCCACCCCATCTCCTCTGTGATGATAGGTGTTTGCCAGCTTCTCCAGGCTCCACTGGAACCCTGGGCCCCTGTCCCAGGAGGAGAAAGCCTAAGCAGTGGCAGTATTAGCCTTGAGAAAGATGAAAATGTGAGCAGCCAAAGGAATCCTCCAGAAACCCATCGAGCCTGCAGTAGAGCCATGTGAGTCAGGGAAGGCAGTGCGGGGAGGGGAGGAGAATGACAAATATGAGACATCTCAGAAATACCCTCCCTTTTAGAGGGAGAGAGAGGAGATGAGGAACCCAGACCAGAAAAACAGGTGTGTTACAAATATACATCTGGACTATAACCTTAAATTCAGGTTCTGTGCAAATATCTGTCATCCAGTCAACTACCAGTGCATTAGTTATTACAGTTTTGCCTCTTTGATGTTCATATCCAATTACATAATCATACAATGATCAATATTTCCTTTGTCAGAAAAATATTTTTAAATGGCAATTTTTAAAATGACTTCTAAAGTATATACCCTTGCTCCGTGGTAATGGCACAAGTATTTGTCAGAAGGGCGAATGTGGCACTAATCTGTAATTTGTAATTTCACAGAGGCACACATTTGAATTGCACAAACTAGGGGAGAAATAACAAGTCACTGTGCCTGGCCTCCCTTTTAGCATATCCAGAAGAATATTATTCAGTCTCATTTATCCCATATGTAATTATAAAAGCAGTTTTTAATTTTGAAAACTAGATAAAAAATTAAAGATATTAATTACTGCTGGTGATGCTAGAGTTTAAAAATTGAAGTAATCTGCAAAACTCATGATTTTAAGAAGGAAAACAAAAGTGTTGGTTACATTGGAGAATGCACTGGTGAAGTAATAGCTTCACCGTGTGATTTATGGTGGGAATGGGTCTCCTATAGGTTATATGAGGAAATAAGAAAAAACTTTGCTAATATGACTTTAGTGGATACTGTGGTTTACAGGAAATATGCTCATCCATTTTAAAAAAAATCATTAGTGAAAATTGAAGAGTCATTTTACTTGAGGTCTGGCAAATGTGTAACTTTCAAGAGAAATAAAATTTAAAAGACATTTAGCAGGTATCCCTTCATCATCATCTCTCCTATTTCATTAATATCAGCTAAGTTGGTTTTTTAGCCCTACTGGAGTTATAATATGTTGTTAGGCTGGGTATGGTAATAGCAAAACTTAATGCAACAACCTTATAGAAGTAGTACTCTATATTTATGGAATTATTGAGGATTTTTAAGAGATTGATTTTATTTTTTCTTATATGCTACCCATCCTTGATGGGAAAAATTATATGCTAGAGCTGTGTTGGAAATCCAAAAACTTAATATATCTCAATCTAGAACATCAAGATCATATTATATCTCCAGTTATTTTATTTTTTATCAAGTATTTTAATCCCTTTGTTTGTTACATAGCCCCATATGTTAGTTTCTTCTCACACTGCTATGAAGAAATACCCGAGACTGGGTAATTTATAAAGAAAAGAGGTTTGATTTTCTCACAGCTCTGCATAGCTGGGGAGGCCTCAGGAAACTTACAATCATGGTGTAAGGCAGCTCTTCACAGGGTGGCGAGAGAGGATGAGTGCCTAGCAAGGGGGGAAGCCCCTTATAAAAAACATCAGGTCTCATGATAACTCACTATCACAAAAAGAGCATGGGGAGAAACCACCACCATGATTCACTTACCTCCCACCAGCTCCTTCCCACATATGTGGGAATTATAAGACTACAATTCAAGATGAGATTTGGGTGGGGACACAATGCCAAACCATATCACCCCATATTTAGTGGGAGACAACATATGGTTTCTGTATTCAAGTACTTCATAATCTACACAGAAAAATAAGACATATAAACAAGTACTCATATATCAACAACAAAATAAATGCTACAGAAAATATGGGTTATAGAAACTCAAAGGAGAAAGGAATATATGAGGCAGACTGATCAAATAAATGGTGGAAATTTATAATTTAACATCATCACTCTGGTTTGCTAAAAAGAGATTTCAGGGAGAAAAAGTAGAGAGAGACCACTAAAAAGCTTTGTTCCAAACCAGACTAAAAATTTGGTGGATTAGATCAAGGTAGCAGTAGTAATGATGGTCAAAAGTAGTAGAATTTTGTTTATATATTTTGAAGGTTACATTGACAAATTTGCTAATGGATCAGATAGGGAGTGCAATAGAAACAGAGAAATCAAACTTTGGGCCAAGTTTCTTGGCCTGAATAAATTTTAAAAAATAGAATCTCCATTTACTGATACGAGAGAACTTTAAAAAGAATCAGTTTGAGGGAAAATTCAAGAAGCTTATTTGGTGGCATGTTGTGATAAAAAAGAATCAATATCCAAATAGTGATGTTGAGTAGATAATTGATGATATGAGTCTGAAGTTCAGTGAAGAAGTACAGACTGAAAATACAATGTTTGGTTTCTTCAGAATATGGTAGGTAAAGTCCTAAGACTGGTGAAATTTTCTAGAGAGAGCATCCACAAAAGGAATTTCAAAATTAAGCCTGGGGGTTGGCAATACTATGTTTTAAGGTTAGGGAAATCAGAAAGGACAACTAAAGGAATCTGAGAGAGAGTGGCCTGTAACGAGGGGGAAAATTTAAGATACAGTGATTCTCTAAGGATGATGTGAGGACAGTGGTTTAAGATGAGTGCAGGTTAAGGGAGATGTACCTTTGGATTGAGAAGTGTGGTGACAGTTCAACAACCAAAGTGGCAGTGGTACTGGATGCTTCGTCTAAGTAAATATTGAAGTCATCAAGAACCATGTAGGGGTTGTTCAGGAAGGAGTGGCACTGGACTAGGTGCTGAGGGAGAGTTACTACGATGTATTCAGTGACTGTATCAAGGAAGAGCAGGTGTGGGGGATTCTGATGGCATGAGCTCTAATGCTGGTATTTAGGGGAGGTGGACAATGAACGGTGGCAGCGTGACAACAGTGAGGAGGTACTGGTCCAATCATTGGGCTTAGTCATCTGTGGAGCCCTGAGTATGGCAGGAGGTTTAGTATCTATTTTCTGAGGTTTTAAATGTCTATAGCAGCAAACAAACACTCCCCCATGCATTTTCAAATACCACCTAAGGGGGTCTTATTACCCCTGGTTATTTCCAAACCTCATTTTCTTGCCCTTTGTTGGCACTGTCTCAACAATATGACCCTTTCAAATTTGCAAAGTTCTCTACATATCTACACCAAGATTATTGTTACATAGCCCCAACAGTCCCATTTTAATGGAGGTCAAGGCGGCTTTCAGGAGATTCTCCTTTTTCACCCAGTGGTTTACAAGACTTCTATTTTTTTTTTAATTTATATTTTTAGATATGGAATCCTTTGCTTAAACTAGTTACATAGAAGTACAAATGAGTAAAACACATGCATTTAGTATTTTCCATTTAAATTCTAAGACTGTGTGTGTGTGTGTGTGTGTGTGTGTGTGTGTGTTGGTAGTTGGTGGGACAGTTGGCAGAGAAAATAAAGTAGCATGTTTTAAAAATGACAACCTTAATTCAAAAAGGTGAGACTCAGATAAGATACTTTCAGACCCCACATGTGTGATGACACTTATTTGTAGAAATTATCCCTTCCTGTATGTGGTTTTTCTTAAATTATACCGCCCAGTAGGATACCCATTCTGCCTGAACCTGCCTAAAATAATGCTAAAGGTAAATCTAAAGGAACAGGGATGTTTAACAGTTTTCTCAGGCATGTTGGTATGAAAAATATGGCTGGGCAGATCTGCTGTGTTCTTTAACCTGCCACAGTTTAGAATGGCCTGAATCTGAAGTTTACAGAACACCATGCCGAAGTAGGGTTGTAAACAGGGGTGTGGACAGGCTACTCCGAGCTTTTTCCTCAGCAAGGCCTTGACCTTGGGTTTCTATGTCCATCCTTGCCAAATATAGTCCTAGCAAGAATCTCGCTAAGTCAATTTAGAGAGAATCCGCCATCCTTTACGTCTGATCACCTGGCCTGCCTTTATCAAGAATCCTGTTAAGTTCATTTAGGAAGAAGCTTCTTGCCCTTGATGTCTCTTCTTAGTAATTTTCCACCCACTGACCTCCTTATGCTGCTCTTTGACTATAACTTTCTTTTTATTTTTAACTTTTAATTTAAGTTCAAGGGTACATGTGCAAGTTTGCTGTATAGGTAAATTGTCTGTCATGGGGTTTGCTGTACAGATTATTTGGTCACCCAGGTAATAAGCATAGTACCCAATAGGTGGTTTATAGATCCTCACCTTCTTCCCACCCTCCATCCTCAAGCAGGCCCTAGTGTCTGTTGCTGCCTTCTTTATGTCTGTATGTACTCCAGGTTTAGCTCCTGCCCATAAGTGTGAACATGCAGTATTTGGCCCTCTGTTCCCGTGTTAGTTTGCTTAGGTTAATGGCCTCCAGCTCCATCCACTTTACTGCAAAGCACACCATCTCGGTCTTTTCGTGGTTACACAGCATTCTATGGTATGTATGCACTCCATTTGCTTTATTCAGTCCACCATTGATGGCCATTTAGGTTGATTCCATGACTTGGCTATCGCTAACAGTGCTGAGATGAACACATGCATGGATGTGTCTTTATAGTAGAATGATTTATATTCCTTTGGGTATATACCCAATAATGTGATTTCTGGGTTGAATGATAATTCTAAGTTCTTATGGAAATTGCCAAACTGCTTTCAACAATGGCTGAAGGAATTACATTTCCTGCAGTAGTGTACAAGCACTCCCTCCTCTTCACAACCTCACCAACATCTGCTGTCTTTTGACTTTTTAATAGCACTTGGCTATACATTTCTTATTGTCCTTGTTGCATTTGGAATTGAGCTCAGTTCTAAACTGAAATCTCTTTTCCCCTATTGCAATAGTTTCCGAATAAAACCTGTCTTTACTGCTTTAACTCGTGTCTGGCTCTGGTTCTCTTTTAAAAAATGGAGGCAAGAGGTGAGGTATCTTACCTAAAAGAACACCCTGCCAACCATGCACTCCAAAATCTGGTAACTTATTTCGTTCTTTACTGCAACTGTGTAAATGTGTGTGCTTATGTGTGTGTATTTTGGATGGGTGTTCAGATAAATTGGAGACAATTTTATCTACTTTGTAGTATCATTACACAAATCAATAAATAATTTTATATATGTTAAACACTGAATAGACATGCAATAAAGATTTCCTATTATTATAATGCTGTCTATAGGTAGGGCAGACAAGTAAATAAGGAAAACTGTGGTGATCATTAATAATAATTTCAGCAGGTTCATATCTTAAATTTTACAGAGCTCTGACTTTTACCAGAAATTATTTTCAGTTCTTTTTTATTGATAACAATGTTATTAAGAATAATAAATGAGGCCAGGCGCAGTGGCTCATGCCTGTAATCCCAGCACTTTGGAAGGCCAAGGTGGGTAGAACACTTGAGATCAGGAGTTTGAGACCATCCTGGCCAACATAGTGAAACCCTGTCTCTACTAAAAATACAAAAAATTAGCTGGGCATGGTGGCAGGCGCCTGTAATCCCAGATACTTGGGAGGCTGAGGCAGGAGAATTGCTTGAATCCAGAAGGTGGAGGTTGCAGTGAGCTGAGATGGAGCCACTGCACTCCAGCCCAGGTGACAGTGTGAGACTCCGTCTCAAAAAAATATATAAAATAAATAAATAAATAAATGAGTTGCTTTAATACTTCAAACTCTCTTATGTGTTTAATGCTAAGTCTTGAGAACACTTGTAGCCCACATCATGCCTAAAATTATCCTTTGACAAACTTTGGTCTTTTTTCATACTGAAAATATATAAAATTGAAATGTATTCCATAAAATAGGTTTCCTCAGCCTCTGATCTGTCCTTCTCTTGAGGACCCTGATGCTTTACAGATCATTTAATTTAGGAAACAAAATAGACACCATCACATGACTTTTCATCCTTTTTCTCCTCTTTTCCCCTTCTTGCATCCCTAGGAAAGGAGAAAAATGTGTAGCTACCAGGGCATGAGAGTCATTCCTCATCAAAACTCATTTTGCTTTTGATCCTTGAGGAAAAGGGAGATATTGAATTGGTTCATGGGGAAGTTGGTCAAATTCCAAAGATGGTTAAAAGTCTGTGTGTTTTCCCATGCCATCTTGTTTCTTTTTCATATAGTCTCCACTAGTTTTCTAGATCTTCAGAGTGACTTAAGATTTCTAATATCTACTTAGGTATAGCCTCCCAGGGACTGGAAAGTAAGCTCAATCTGTTCAGTAGGCTTATTAACATCATTGGATTATCCAAAATAAATTTAAAAACAGAATTTACATGGGGCAGCAATTAGTTTACAATTGGTCCAGAAAATTAAAATGAAGAGAAAATAAATTCATCCCCTTCTGTAGCTTCGTTTTGTTACCCACCACGATCTGCCTTGCCAAAGACTTTCAGCTTGTGGCAATACCCCAGAGGAATCTCAAGAGAGTTTACTGACTTAGAAGAGGCTGAAAATACTTAACTAAGTAAGCCTACTGCACCATGGCATGCCTGTGCATTCTTTAACATCTCTCCCATCAAAAGGTGGGGTCTATATTCCCTTTCTTAAATCCAGGTCAACACAGTGACTCTCTTGTTACCAACAGAACGTCACTGAAGTGATGCTGTTGAAGGTCTGTGTTTAGGTCAGAAAATGCCATGCATCTTCTGCCTGGTTTTCTTGTAATACACTCTCTGTGGGAAAACAGTCACCATGTACAAAATCCAACTATTTGGGATATCCATTAAAGAAAGACTATATGCAGGCAGTACTGTTGAAAGCCTTAGCAGAGCATCTAGCATTGTGAACATGGCTAATGTGTGACTGTACTCTCATAAGAGAATATCAATTATTAAAATGCAACAAAAATGGACCCTAAATCTGCATATCAATGTAGCTGATGAGAAAAATTCCATTTGCTATTGAGTACTTTCAAAAAATATACCGGTATTACTAATATCTATGAATGCATTATTATATTTTCTGAGCCAAAGTTGAATAAAATTAGTCTATGTAAGCTGTACTGTTGATATTTCTAGATTACTTGAAATTTCTAAGTAATTCACTAAATATAAGAGGATCATCAGAGTTCAAGGCAGAAGTGAAATTTTATATTTTGAATTCATTTGATATATATGATTCTATATCATAGAATTCCTGTCAAATGCATTCATTCTCAAGGAAAATCTTTGTTGAAAGCTAAAAAGTAGGTCTATTTTTTTAAGATTGTTTTAAAAATTAACACTTGATGTATTAGTTCGTTCTCACAATGCTATCAAAAACTACCTGAGATGATAATTTATAAAGAAAAGAGCTTTAATTGACTCTCAGTTCCACAGGCTGTACAGAAAGCTGGGAGACCTCAGGAAACTTACAATCATGGCAAAAAGGCAAAGAGAAACAAGCGCATCTTCCCATGGCGGCGAGAGAGAGAGAGAAGGAGGGAGTGATACACACTTTTAAACAACCGGATATGGTGAGACTTCACTCACTATCATCAGAACATCAAGGGTGAAATCCACTCCCATGATCCAGTCACCTCCCACCAGGTCCCTCCCCCAACAATGGGAATTACAATTCAACATGAGATTTAGGTGGGGACACAGAGGTAAACCATATCACTTGCAAACACTTGAATAAAAGATAAAAACTGCTTCTAATTGGAATCAAGTGCCTAACAATATGTTAAAAATATTAATTAAAAGTGAACTAAGTATAAAGCAGAATTGTTGCTTCTATTTTGTTTATTCCATACCAATATATTGCCATACTTCCTTCTTTTATAATCTTTAAAAAAAAAAATCCTAGGGCATAAGAAAGCAGACCTTATTACATTAGAAACTGAATTATACATCATATACATTTTGGTAGTATCCATAACCAAATTACCATAAATACATCAAGAACATCAAGATGCACAGTGACAATACAAAATTAAGCCAGATGGAACTCTGAAAATGTTAATTTGTAATTGCCTTATTGTTCTCTAAAGGCCTAGGGAACGTAGGAAGGTAATCTGGAAATCAACTTGGAATTGGATTGAAAAAAAAAGAATAAATGTGAGGGAATAAAGAAAGTGATAACTGTGATTCTAGTTTATTACTGGAAGAAGGCTGAGACTTAAATTTAATATTATCACTTTTATCACAGGAAGTGGCATGTTAACCATATTAACTGTAAACTATTAACAATAGTATTACTACTAATACAGTAGCGTTAATCCAAATTAGGATAATATTATCTCAAAAATTGGAAGAAAGAGTTATACTGGCATCTGAATCCAATTGTATATTCGCTAGAATATGACATGCCCCTGTTCTTCCTTATCTTTTTTCTGACCCTAAATATGGGCCTGTGGTCTATGTCTCTGCGGAGAAAATTTCCACTCCGATTTAAAGAGAAAGTAGACTAATTATATCTTTTTTTCCACTTTAGACAGAAATAATCATGATAACATTCTTGCAGAAAGCTCATACATTTCATTTTAGGCCTTTATTGAGAGTTTTCTTTTGTGCGTGTCATTCAGACTTTTGAGACGTTATGATTATATTCTCTTGTAACTGATAATTGAAATACTTAATTGTATCTGTCAAAAGCAATGAGGTAATGGAGAAAGGAACTTGTGTTATTTTTAATGGAAATAATGTGTTTGTTTTACTTCATCAAATTACATGCAGGATAATATTACAGGATGATTAATTAACCAGGACACAAAATAATAGCTTAATAACTCTGAATTCCATGGGTTTTTCTACAGCCAAGAAAAAATGAAAATGATTTTATTTTTTAAAGGCTCATACAAGTTGTGAAATCAGTTAAATATATTATATTTCAGGTAGAGTTTATCTGATATGTTTAGTTAATTTTCACCTACATTGGAAATTTGCAATGCAGAATGTCTAAAATAGACTCCCAGTAGCAAATGCTCTGGTTAAACTCCAATGTTATGTTGGTCAGGTGAACATGCAGAACTAGATGAAGGAAAATTGATTTCCTAGCCAAGAGGCAAATTGATCAGAGTAGACAAGTAGGATAATACAACCTACTGCCTCCCAAAGAAGTAGAAATTCATTTTTGCACTCCTAATTGCAAAAGGAAGATTTTAAACTTGGCCAAACTAGGAAAAGTCATGCAGAACATTTAATCAATTAGTAAAGTAGCTGAGTTTTCATTCATGGCCATAACTATGTTTCTTTGGAGAAGATTAACCCATATAAAGGTGTTGTTGATTTCAATAAACAATTTATCTTTAAAAGATTGCATACATACAGATATAATAGTTTTAACCAATGAATAAAGATAAGAATTGTCACAGCGTGACTTCACATGACTGCTCTTTTAAAAGTGTTTTTAAAAGTTTTATAAAATCTTTCATTAGAAATAGTAATTAATTATATATGCCAGAATTCCCCAGAACCCCAGGAAATATATCAAGGCTTTCTTTTTTTGTCTAAGTATGCTCCAAGGCAAATTTACATTCAATAATTACTGAATGTATCACCGATTTATTTGCTACTTACTGTAGAAAACAAAACGCTTGAGGATTCTCATTCTTTCTAAGTATACTTATTGAGCATCTCTTATGTTTTGATACTCTGCTGGTTGTTGGGGACACAGTGGTTGAACAAGATGGTTATAATTGCTGTGCTTATTGAACTCAGGCTAATGGTGATAGCAGATATTGCAAAATTAAGGATAACACCACAAAGTGTTACTAAAGAGAACAGTAGTGTGCTGTTGTTCAAGGAACATATGCATTCCTCGCTTTCTAGTATGTTTCCAGAAAGAAATGACATTTAGATTAAGACCTGAGGAACAAGTAGAAGTATTTAAAGCAGTGCATGTGGTGGCATTGTGATGTTCTCCCCAGATCCCCTTTCATGAATGAAGGACTTACATCTTTAGCTGGCAAAAATGAAGTTGGCTGACAGCATCAAGCTGTCAGGCCTCTCCAGAAATTAAAAAAATCTTGGGACAAAGAGAGTTGCTTTATCCACATTTTTCAATTTGGATGCCTTTACTTTTGTTGTTTGCCTGGTTGCTCTGGCTAGGACTTTCAGTACTATGTTGAATAGGAGTGGTGAGAGTGGGCATCCTTGTCTTTTTCTAGTTCTTACCGGGAACGCTGTCAACTTTTCCCTATTAAGTATGACGATAGCTGTGGGTTTGCCATATATGACTTTTATTATTTTGAGATATGTTACTTCAATGCCTAGTTTGTTGAAGGTTTTTATCATTAAGGAATGTTGGATTTTATCAAAAGCTTTTTCTGCATCTCTTCTGGTGATCATATGGATTTTGTTTCTAACTCTGCTTGTGTGGTGAATCACATTTATTGATTTGTGAATGTTGGACCATTATTGCATCCCTTGAATAAAACCTACTTTATGTGATAAATTATCTTTTTGATGTACTGTTGAAATAGATTTGCTGATATTTTGTTGAGGATTTTTGTATCTATGTTCATCAGAGATTGTGACCTGTAGTTTTC
Organism: Theropithecus gelada; assembly: GCF_003255815.1. NCBI lineage: Eukaryota > Metazoa > Chordata > Mammalia > Primates > Cercopithecidae > Theropithecus > Theropithecus gelada. The sequence goes on from NC_037689.1 coordinate 57,463,324, forward strand.
TTTTTTTGTTGGTGTCCTTGCCTGTTACCAGAGTTACACTTATTTTATAGAATTAATTAGGAAGGAATTCCTCCTCCTTGATTTGTGGAATAATTTCAGTAAGATTGGTACCAGTTCTTCTTTGTATGTATAGTAAAACTCAGCTGTGAATGGAAGATATTTTATTACTGATTCAATTTCATTACTTATTGGTATGTTTAGGAATTTTTTTCTTCCTGGTTCAATGTCAGGAGATTGTATGTTTCCAGAAATTTATCCCCCTTTTCTAGGTATAAAGTGTTAATAAAGTCTACAGTAGTATGCTGTAGTAATATCCCAGACCTTCACATTCACTTACAACTCACTCACTGATTCACCCAGAGCAACTTCTAGTCTTACAGGCTCCATTCATTACAAGCACTTTATACAGGTATAGCATTTTTATCTTTCATGCCATATTTTACCGTGCCTTGCCTATGTTTAAATGTGTTTACATACACAAATACTTATGTTTGTGCTACAATTGTTTACACTATTCAGTTCAGTAACATAATATACAGTTTTGTAGGCTGGGAGCAATAGGTCATATCATATAGCCTAGCTGTGTAACAGGCCATACCATCTAGTTTTGTGTAAGTACACTCTATGATGTTTATACAATGATGAGGTTGCCTAATAATGCATTTCTCTGAATGTATCCCCATTGTTAAGTGATGCATGGCTATATGAATTTCAAACAAAATGAAGTATTAGATGATCTGGGACTATAAAAGACAATAATTAAAGTACAAAGAGAAATCCTGTTTATTGCCTAAGGAGTACACCTCTAACTGTCTGGGGCTATAAGACAGATACATTAAAAGTAGAGAAATAAGTCCTTGTTTTAGATATAATGAAGTACATTCATTCAACCCTGTTCTCTAACTAAATGCAACAAAAAGTACCAAATTGATGAAATAGCTATTGAAATACTCTGAAAAGTAATTGTAGCAAGCAGGTTCACTTAGAAAACCAGAACTCAAAGTAATGCTGATTCAGTGATGAGTTTCCTATATTTGCTTTTTTTTCTATTATGCCCAGGCCTGGAATCAAATATAACACAAACCCCGGAACTGGGCACCATTTGTGAACAGAAAAGAGTCAAGAGATTTCTTATTTATCTTACTTGAGAAGTGTACAAGAGTCTCACTAAAGGTCAGAGCTAGTAAGGAAAAATACCAGTTTTATTTTACTTTTTTCTCCAATCTTTTCTACCCAGGCAGGCAATCTCAAGGCAGCAAAAGACGTGGCAATGATAAAATTAGGGGCACAGAATAGGCCCTAAATGCCACAGGAAGGGAAACTCTATCTCTGACCAGGGGAAATGTAATACAAAAGAGACTCTTCATGGTTTTTTCCTGTCTCTGTCATCTCATTCCTTGGCAACAGAGATAGATAAAACCATTAGAAGAACATAACCAAGCTCCAGTTTTTAGTGAGACATCCACAGAAGAGGGACATTGGGATCTGGCACGTATTAAGGAGAAGAGCACAAGGAAAAATCGCAACAAAACTATAACATGAGACTGAGTGTGAACTCAAGCACTCACTAACAAACTGCTCATGTGTCAATCTGATAATAAATATCATATCAAAAGCTTTTCAAATTGAACTAGGAGATAGACCACCAGCCAGGCTGTAGACTGTCCACCAGTTGTCACATAAAATGAAAGAACACTGCAAACACATTAAAAACAAACTGAAATTAGAATGATCAGTACACAGAAGACAGGTTAGAAATTTCAGTCTTTTTTTTTTTCACTGTAAGCTCTGCCTCCCGAGTTCACACCATTCTCCTGCCTCAGCCTCCCGCATAGCTGGGACTACAAGCGCCCGCTACCAGGCCCGGCTAATTTTTTGTATTTTTGCTAGAGATGGGGTTTCACCATGTTAGCCAGGATGGTCTCGATCTCCCGACCTCGTGATCCGCCTGCCTGGGCCTCCCCAAATACTGGGATTACAGGCTTGAGCCACTGTGCCTGGCCCCCAGTCTGCTCTTAAAATGAGATGATTGTCTGCTGAAACAGAAAAGACAACAACAACAAACATTTTCTTTAGGAATAAAACAAAATATAACATAGTATTCAAAATACTGAGGATAAAATTCAAAATCATTTGACATACAAAGAAGTACAAAAACTTCAAAAACTTTCAAGGGAAAAGATAACTAAAAGAAGCCAGTACTGAGATGAAACTGATCTCACCAAAGGCTTTAAAGTAACTACTCTAACTGTATTATAAGAAGTTAGATAACTCACTCTTGAAATGAATGTAAAGGCAGCACATATCAATATGCAAATAGAAATAAAACAAAATAACTGAAATACAAATTCACTTGAGGGCCGGGCGTGGTGGCTCACGCCTGTAATCCCAGCACTTTGGGAGGCCAAGGCAGGTGGATCATGAGGTCAGGAGATCGAGACCATCCTGGCTAACATGGCCAAACCCTGTCTCTACTAAAAATACAAAAAATTAGCCTGGTGAGGTGGTGGGTGCCTGTAGTCTCAGCTACTCAGGAGCATTTGAGGCCAGCAGTTAGAGACCAGCCTGGCCAACACGGTGAAACCCCATCTCTACTGAAAATACAAAAATTAGCAGGGCGTGGTGTCTGGCACCTGCAATCCCAGCTACTTGGGAGACTAAGGCAGGAGAATTGCTTGAACCCTGGAAGCAGAAGTTACAGTTAGCCAAGATTGAGCCATTGCACTCCAGCCTGGGTGACAAGAACTGAACTCTGTCTCAAAAAAAAAGTAGCCCTAAATAATCAATAAAAAATAAGGGTATATATAAACTGAAAAGATTAGCAAAGACTTGTACACTGAAAACTAGAAAATATCACGGAAATAAATTAAGGCACAAATAAATGAAAACACATTCTGTTATCATAGATTGGAAGATTTAATTTTCTTATGATGAAAATGCCACACAAAGGAATCTACAGATTCAATGTAACCCTTATCAAAATCCTAATAATGTTCTTGCAAAAATAGAAAACCCATCCTAAAATTCAGGTAGAATCATAAGGGACCCCAAATAACCAAAGCATTCTTGAAAAAGAAGAATGAAATTGAAGGATTCACTTTTCCTGATTTTAAAATATTATTCCAAGTTTATTATTACACAAACATATATCAAAACATCACACTATACCACCATAAATATGTAAAACTATTTCATGTCAGTTAAAAACAAAATAAAACTTTAAAAAATTAATTACAAAATTACATTAATCAAAACAGAGTGTACTGGCATAAAGAAAGTCATATAGATCAATGGAATAGAATAAAGAGCCAGCCTAGAAATAAATCCTAAAATGTCAAATGATTTTCGATAAAGGTGCCAACACCATAAGATAAAGAAAATGCAGTCTTCTTATAGATGATTTTGGAAAAACTAGATATCCACATGCAAAGGAGTAAAGTTAAATTCTTACTTTATATCATAACAAAAATTAACTCAAAATAGATCAAAGACATAAATATAAGACATAAAACTGTAAAACCCTCAGAAGGAAACTTTCATGACAATGAATTTGGTAATGATTTCTTGGATATGACACCAAAAGCACAGACAACATAAAAAAAAAAAAAAAGAGTAATTTGGATGTCTCAAAATTTTAAAATTTGTAATTCAAAGCACACTAACAAGAGAGTAAAAATCTCCAAATACCTTAGAAAATAAATAACACAACTGTATATAATCAACCCGTCAAACAAAAGTTGCCAAAATAAATATCTGTCACCCAGGTTGGAGTGCAGTGGTACGATCTTGGCTCAGTGCAACCTCTGCCGCCTGGATTCAAGCAATTCTCCTGCCTCTGCCTCCCGAGTAGCTGGGATTACAGGCGCCGCCACCCACCCGGCTAATTTTTTGCATTTTTAGTAGAGACAGGGTTTCACCATCTTGGCCAGGCTGCTCTTGAACTCCTGACCTCGTGATCCACCCACCTCGGCCTCCCAAAGTGCTGGGATTACAGGCGTGAGCCACCGCGCCTGGCCCCATGAATCCTAACTTATTATTTAAATAAATGTAAATAGATTAAAAACTCTAAAAGTTGGAGATTGGTGAAATTGATTTTTTCCTTCCTTTTTTTAAAAAACTTTCATCTTAAGTTCAGGGGTACATGTGCAGGTTTGTTACATAGGTCAATGTGTGTCACAGAGGTTTGTTGTGCAGATTAATTCATCACCCAGGTATAAAGGCCAGTACCCTCTCCCTCCTCCCAGACTCCACCCTCCATTAGGCCCCATTGTGTGTGGTTCCCCTCTATGTGTCCATATGTTCTCATCATTGGGCTCCTAGTTATAAGTGAGAACATGCAGTATTTCATTTTCTGTTCCAGTGTTAGTTTGCTAAGGATAATGGCCTGTATCTCCATCCATGTCCCTGCAAAGGACATGATCTCATTCTTTTCTATGGCTGCATAGTATTCCATGATGAATATGTACCATATTTTCTTTATCCAGTCTATCATTAATAGGCGTTTAGATTGATTCCATGTCTTTGCTATTGTAAATAGTGCTGCAGTGAACATATGCATACATGTGTCCTTATAATAGAATGATTTATATTCCTTTGGGTATATACCCAGTAATGGGCATGATGAGTTGAGTGGTATTTCTGTCTTTAGGTCTTTGGGGAATTGCCACACTGGCTTCCACAATGATTGAACTAATATACAGTCCCAACAACAGTGTATAAGCATTCCTTTTCTCCACAACCTTGTCAGCATCTGTTATTTTTTGACTTTTTAATGATAGCCATTCTGACTGGTGGGAGACAGTATCTCATTGTGGTTCTACCATAATGACACATGCATGTATACGTTCGTTGCAGCACTATTCACAATATCAACAATGTCAAATCAACCTAAATGCCCATCAATGGTAGCCTGGACAAAGAAAATGTGGTAATATACACCATGGAATACTATGCAGCCATAAAAAGAATGTGATCATGTCTTTGCAGGATCATGAATGGAACCGGATGCCGTTATTCCTAACAAACTAATGCAAGAACACAAAACCATATACCACATGTTCTCATAAGTGGGAGCTGAAAGTTGAGAACACATGAACACATAGAGGGGAAGAACACACACTGGGGCCTATTGGTAAGTGGAAGGTGCCAAGTGGGAGGAGAGAGAGCATGAGAAAAAATAACTAATGGGTACTAGGCTTAATACCTGGGTGGCAAAATAATCTGTACAACAAACCCCCGTGACACAAGTTTACCTATAGCAAACCTGCACTTGTATCCCTGAAGTTAAAAGTTAAATTATTTTTAAAAAGTAAATTTATGACAATCAAGTAGACTCTACTCCTGGGATGCAAGGTTGGTTCAATATACACAAATAAATACATACGATTCACTACATAAACAGAGTTAAAAACAAAAACCATGTGATCCTTTCAATAGATGGAGAAAAAGCTTTTGATAAAATCCAGCATAGCTTCATGGTAAAAACCCTCAACAAACTAGGAATTGAAGGAACATATCTCAAAATAATAACAGCATCTATGACAAACCTACGGCCAACATCATATGGAATGGGCAAAAGCTGGAAGCATGCCCCTTGAGAACAGGAAGAAAAGGATACCCACTTTGACCAGTCCTATTCAATATAGTGCTGGATGTACTAGCCAGAGCAGCCAGGTAAAAGAAAAACATAAAAGGCATCCAAATAAGAAGAGAAAAGGTCAAACTATCTCTCTTCACAGATGATATGATATTCTACCTAGAAAACCCCATAGTCTCTGCCCAAAGGCTCCTAGAACTGATTTAAAAAAAAAAAAAAAAAAAAAAAAAACCTTCAGTAAAGTTTCAGAATGCAAAATAAATGTATAAAAATCAGTAGCATATCTATACACCAATATTTTCCAAGCCGGGGGTCAAATAAAAAATGCAATCCCATTCATAATAACCACAAAAAAAATGAAATACCTAGGAGTACAGCTAACCAAAAAGATGACAAATATCTACAAGGAAAGCTACAAAACACTGCTGAAAGAAGTCAGCGACGACACAAAGAAATGGGCAAACATTCCATGTTCGTATTTAGGAAGAATCAATATCATTAAAATAGTCATCTGCCCTAAGCAGTCTACAAATGTAAGACTATTCTTATCAAACAACCAATGTCATTGTTCACAGAATTAGAAAACTATTGTATAATCTTTGAAGTTCCTGATCTTTTGATGGGGAGTTTTATTTTCGTATTCTTTGATGCCTTTGTGGGTTTAATTGTGGAATAGGTTAGGTTTAGTAGATTGGCTTTGTTTCTGGATTCTTTCAGGGGACCAAGGCTGAGCTCGGCGCTCCTGGGCTGCATGCTCTAACCCTAGGGGCTTAAAGCAGCTCCACGACTTTGTTCTCCCGCCACTCAAAGTCAAGCACCTACTGTGCTGGAGGGGCTGAGGTGTTTCCAGTTTCTGGTAATGACACTGTGACGGGGACTGCCTGAAAAAGTGCTCTGGCAGGGCAGCCGAGTGTCCACGGGAGAGTGCACTGTGGCAGGGTGGCCATGGACAAGTGCATACAAGCAAGATGGCAGGGGGTAAGGGGTGGCCACAGGTGGCAGGGGTTGTGGGCAGGGAAGCTGCAGGTAAGTGCACATCTGCAGGGCAGCAGAGAAGCCACGGGCAAGTATGCAGAGGTGGGGCACCGTGAGCACATGCATGCCAATGGGGCAGCATTGGGTCCCAATGGCCGTATGCACCTACGAAGTGCTGGGGAGAGGCTGCAGATGGGTGCATATTGTGGTGGTGGTTACAGGAATTTGTAACTGTTTTAAAACTCAGAAATCCATCACAAACAGTAAGTAAATAAACACATGCATGCATGCATACATACATACATTTAAAAAGTCCATTTTACTTCTATTAAATTAAAAATAAACAACTTTTTGGTTTGCATAAGTGATATACAAGTCTAAGGCATGAGAGGAATGTCCGGCATTGAACTGGTCAGATAACATCGTGCTGGTATTATAAAATAGGATGGGACCCTTGAAAAAGAGAATTTAAACAGGTAAAGAGGTGGCAAGAAGGGCATTTTAGGAGCCTAAAGAAAATAAAGACAGCTGCAAAGGATGCATGTGCAACACAGTCTCTGGAAATAGTGACTCTTTTCATAAGACTGACGCAGAGGATTTGTTTTAGACAGAAAACCTGGATAGTCTGAGGGGACTAGGACTGTGTTCAGCATGTATAATTGACTTGCTACTCTTTGTATGCAGCTGGAAAACACTGAATAATTGTAATAAAATAAGTGATGTGTTCATAACAACATATTAGGGATATTAGCTTTAATGCACTCTATAAGGTGGATTGAAAGTAAGAGAGACTAATGGGGAGGTGATTATGTTAACTCAAACATGACAAGAAAAGTGTCCAAGCTAAAACGACAGCAGTGTGATTGAAATATATAAAAAAGTAGAGTCGCAAATTATTTCAATATTGGATATAATTTCAAAAACATAATTTCTCATGACCTATTTTCAACTGTTCTTTCCTAATATTTCAAGGTGAATAAAATGTTTCCAGCATGTTTTCTGAGGACCACATTGATTATTGATGAAACCAGTTGAAAATATTTTCCTAAACCTGAAAAACTCCTTTGAATGCATTAAAGGAATTTAGATTTAAAATAAGAATCTAATGACTTGCAATATTTCTGATGTGATTAATTTGCCAGAAATGGTTTCATGACATTACTAAAACATTCGAGATGGCCTGTACTACCAAAGGTGAAAGTTTCAAGTATAATAGGAAATCATGTATTTCATTGCTTGTTAATTTTAATGTAAGCTCATAGAATGCATTTGTATGTACCCAGTGCCTTTATAAAGTTCATTTCTATGTAAATACAGGAATATCATAAGTTATCATGAAGCACAGACAGGCAAGTCATGCCAAAACCATTCTTATGGCAGCTATCAAATGAAGAAAACCAATAAAGCTAAGTGCTACCCTCTCAAATCTTTACTTCTCTCATCTTGTCCAGCATTAGTGTGTGGGATGTATTAAATCTAACCTGGAGATATCCACCCACCTTATTTGTCCACCCATCAAAGTTTAGCAGTTTGTGTTGAATGGACACAATTAACCCTCTTTGCGGAACAATCTGGCCTATTCGAACAAAAATATATCCTTCCTCCTAGCCCATGGTGAAGAAAATTAAAGTAATCAATACTAATCCCTAGTCAGCATTTCAAATAAAATAACAGGCAGCATTTATATTCAACCAAAGTGTATTTAAAATATACCTGTGCATACAAGAGAGGCTTGAGGTAGTATTACCATGTATCATATGGTATTGCAAACATGATAAAGAGAGTTGTGGCAGAGGAGCAGGAAAATAACATAGAAAATGGAATAAATGTATTATCCATCCATCTCTGCTTAAAGCATTTCACACTCTAGAACCTTTAAATCTTACTGAAAATTTTCAATGTACATTAAAGAGTAAAATGCACTGGGGATGTCCATTGAAAACTAATAGAAAGATTCTTCTACACAATCAATATATAGTTATTTCCTTTGTCTCCCACTTTTTTTGATTTTCAATTTGCAGTCACTATATTATCTTTATTTTGATGAGTATAGTAAATATCTAAAGTCTGAGCATAGAAGCAATGCTGCACTGGCTTAAGCAGCAAAAGATGACCTAATAGGATATTCCATCTTAAATTTTGTTTCACAGTTGAGCATGAATTGCATTCTGAAAACTGGGCTACATAATTTGGTTGATTTATTACATTTACTGATGTGTCAGCCTAAAATCAATAATAGAGGACTTGAAGAAGTACAGTCTTTTTCTGAGACGGAGTCTCGCTCTGTCGCCCAGGATGGAATGCAGTGGTGCGATCTCGGCTCACTGCAAGCTCCGCCTCCCGGGTTCATGCCATTCTCCTGCCTCAGCCTCCCAAGCAGCTGGGACTACAGGAGCCCGCCACCACGCCCGGCTAATTTCTTTGTATTTTTAGTAGAGACGGGGTTTCACCGTGTTAGCCAGGATGGTCTCGATCTCCTGACCTCGTGATCCGCCTGCCTTGGCCTCCCAAAGTGCTGGGATTACAGTCATGAGCCAACGCAAGAAGCCCAGTCTATGTCAGTGACACCACCTGCTTTAAACTCAGTGGAGACCAACATCATAGGAAACTTTCAGATCCTATCTATGATGCACTCTATTATAAGTGTGACTTGAGACACTGAGCAAAATAAGAAATGTGTAAAAACATGCTCTTCAGAAAAACAAAGAGAACAATAGCATTTTAAATCAATATCCAACATGAAAATGTAAACCTTGTGGTTTTGACATAGCCACTGTAGCTTTCAATTCTTTTAAAAAATGCAGAGGCATTTTTTAAATAATTTGTATGTTACATTTTATATTGTTATTTTTCTTTTGGGGTAATCATTTTGCAGGACATCTTGTCTAGTTTCTATTTGTTTACTAAGAACTGGAAGCTTGTATCTAATGAACCCTGCCACTTTACTATAATAGGTAGACAGCATTTTATAAAGAATTTGAAGAATGATTTGGAAAATAAGCCCAGCGTTACTATAAAAGGTATGATTCTTGGGGGTTTGGTGTTCAGTATGGCTCACTGTGAAATAGTCTTTTTAACTGTTTCATTTTTTCACATAGAAAATGTATGTTTTTGTGAACACCTGCAAAGCCTCAAAACATTGCTGGAGGAACTTCTATTTTTTAAAATTAGATTATAATCATCAATGACCACAGACACACTATTAACATCACTCTAATCTGCTAAAAGTGCCAAAAGTATAGCCCGGTATACAAGATAGCAGAACATTTTTTTAGGTCAAAAGGGTAAATTCGGTGGTTATGGAAGAGGGAAAAAAGAAATATACTTTGTTGTTACCAGCAGCTGAGCTGACAGCTTCCTGCAACACCTTTTTAGAGACAACATTTTTTCTAAGTTTACGTTTCTTTGTGGGCATTCACACACACAGCACTGACACACCAAGCCCCGGAAATGGACAGTAATCTGTAATAACAAAGCTGTATGGATTCAAGGGGAAGCTGCAACAACCTGTTTGGGCTCATATGCAAACAACAGTGTCTTCTCCTGATCTGTTATGGACAATTACCCCAAGAAGAACTCTCACCTCGGTATCGGTTTGGGTTTTGTGACTTTGTATGTGGGATCTAAAAGTCCAACTTCTGGAGACAGAGCATAGAAAAGTGGTTGCCAGGGGCTGGGAGTAGAGGAAATGGGAATAGGTTGGCTAAAGGGGACAAACTTTCAATTATAAGATAAACATGTTCTGGGAATCTAACTTACAGCATGGGTGGTGATGGATGTGTTGATTTCAGTGTGATAATAGTAACGGTGTATACATATATGAGATCATCATACCATACACCTTGAATGGGTACAATCTTCATTTGTGCATTAAATATTTAAACATTTTTAAAAAATGTTCAGGTGCTGGCTCAGCTTATCCAGGTATTTAAGTTCTACCAAGATGCAAGATGTCTCGTTACATCTTTTTTTTTTTTTTTTGAGATGGTGTCTCATTGTGTCACCCAGGCTGGAGTGTAGTGGTGCGATCTCGGCTCACTGTAAGCTCCGCCTCCCGGGTTCACACCGTTCTCCTGCCTCTGCCTTCCGAGTAGCTGTGCACACCACCACACCCGGCTAATTTTTTGTATTTTTAACAGAGACAGTGTTTCACTGTGTTAGCCAGGATAGTCTCGATTTCCTGACCTCATGATCCACCCGTCTCGGCCTCCCAAAGTGCTGCAATTAGAGGCGTGAGTCACCTCCCCTGGCCCTCATCACATGTTTTAAGCCATTAAAGGCTTACGCCTTCACAATAACATTTTGTGGTCTTTGTGGTTTCTGAGTTTCTGTGGGTAAAATGCGAATCACATAGTCTGTGAGGAACTAGAATTTGAAACTAGACACATCTGGATGGAATAGATTTGCCACTTTCTATATCTATGCACGCTTGGACAAGTTGCATAATTCCTCAAAGTCTCTGTTGACACATTATTTATATCACAGATTTACTATAGGATTATATCACAGATTTACTATAATGTCCTATAACATGTGTAAGGGACATTATACAATGTTTGACACACAGCAATTCTCTAGATATGTTAGGTTGCTTTCTTTTTGATGTATGTTCTAGTACACAAAAGCAAAATAAGCCAAATTTTAAGTAAATGAAATACCTAATTTCTGAAATATATAAGCAATATAATTTGTGTATCAGTGAATCAAGTTATGAGTTTTGCATCAATCCCAGGTTACATTAATCATAACATTATTTATTATTATTGTTATTAATCATAAGCAATCATTACATTACTTGTTAATTATAACAAGAGTAACATTTTTGTTATGATTAGGATGGCTTTGGCAAGTAAATGCTTTCCTTAGCTTGATTTCTCTTTCTTTCTTTCTTTTCTTTTTTTCTTTCTTTCTTTCTTTCTTTCTTTCTTTCTTTTTCTTTCTTTTTTCTTTCTTTTTTTCTTTTTCTTTCTTCCTTCCTTCCTTCTTTCTCTTTCTTTCTTTTTCTTTCTCTTCTTCCTTCCTTTTTTCCCCACCCACCCTCCCTCCCTTCCTTCCTTCCTTCCTTCTCCAGTGTCTTAAAATTGAGGTGGGTTTTACATCCACTGAAAGGAAATTTTTCATGCTACTTCCCAATCACTCCACCCATGACATGACTTTTCTTCTTATATATAATTCCATGGGTTACTTTGGCCTGATCTAGAACTTTATTTAAATGTAATCATATAGTATGTATTATTTTGTGCCTATATTTTCACTCAGCACAAAATGAGATTCACCCATATTGATTTACATATCACTAGTTTATTTATTTTTATTGGAGAGCGGTACACAATCGTATAAATATATCAGAGTGTCTTTATCCATTCTCTTCCATTTGTTGTTGTTGTTGTTGTTGACGTTTTTGAGACAGAGTCTCACTCTGTCACCCAGGCTGGAATGCAGTGGCGCCATCTTGGCTCACTACAACCTCCGCCTCCCGGGTTCAAGCGATTCTCCTACTTTAGCCTTCCGAGTAGCTGGGATTACAGGTGCCTGCCACCAAGCCCAGCTAATTTTTGTGTTTTACTAGAGACGGGGTTTCACCATTTTGGCCGGGCTGGTCTTGAATTCCTGACCTTGTGATCCACCCGCCTTGGCTTCCCAAAGTGCTAGGATTACAAAAGTGAGCCACTGCTTCTGGCCATTCCCTTCCATTTTTGCACTTATTTTTTGTTTGTGTTTTAGTTTAGAAATTACTATAGATCACTGTTGAGCAGATAAAAAGTTTCAGGTAAAGTTAAGATAATTAGTAATTCAGAATATCCCCCAAGATAAATGATATGTATTATTTCTCAAACTTTTTAAAATTTATAGAGTAATGGTCAGAAAACTACAGGCTATGCGTCAAATCTGGCACTTCACATGTTTTTGTAAGTAAAATTTCATAGAAACACAACCATGCCTGTTCATCTATAAATGATTTAAGCCTTCTTTCACATTACCATGGCAGAGCTGAGTAGTTATGAAAAAAAAGTATGACTCTAAAAAATGTCTATTTGATTCTTTACAGAAAAAGTTTTCCAACCCCTGTCCTAGAATAATTATCAGACTGATTAATGCTATATGACCTCTACAAGCACATCAAAATATCTTCAGTGAGTTTGTTACAGCCAGTTAGACAGGCATGAGTGGGATGGGAGAGGGCTCTCCTCCCACCCCCCACCCACTAGGAATACAGGAGATCATCAGGTGATGGTTCAGCAGCTATCACATTGCTTCTCTAAAAATGATAATTTGGCAGCCAGTGCCAGGGAGAGATAATAGAGGTCACACTAGAGTGTTATTTGAAAGCAGGCTCCAGAAAGAGGCAACTTCCCAAACAGATAAAAAACACTTGAGATTGGTAATCGGCTTCCAATAAAATCTCAGGTATTGGGCTAGTGGGACCGGGTATGTGCATTAAGAGACAAAATGGCAGAGTGTGACCTTCCGCAGGTATTCCACTGGTAAAGGGAAGAAAGCCTCAGATGCGCATGTGAACAACTTCCTAAACACACTTCCCAAGCCTAAGGAGAGCGCTGTGCATGACGGCAGCCCACCCAAAGGGATGAAACATGGGAAAGGGGTGCAAGACGCCAGGTGTGGGCCAGCATACAAAGTACTAGAATTTGTCCTTCAAGTTGCCTGCTTGGGTCTCCTCTAAGTGTACTTTCCTTTGCTTTCTGTTCTAAAGCTTTTTAATAAACTTCCACTCCTGCTCTGAAACTTGCTTTGGTCTCTTTTTTTGCCCTACGCCCCTTGGTCGAATTCTTTGTTCTGAGGAGGCAAGAATTGAGGTTTATGCAGACCTGTAGGGATTTGCTGCTGGTAACCCTAACAAGTTAGGGGATGATATTGCTCTATTTTTTATTTAAAAATAAGCACATCACTTTAGAGCTTTGGAAGTTATCGGGCAGTACAATGCATCCCAAAATGCTTAAAATTGAAAAAAAATTTATCTAGAATGTATCAAAAGGATACATTTGTTTTGAAGTCATGGCACATTTTCTTTTACCAAACCTTGAGAACATCCAATGCATAGTATTTTTCTGCATTGTCAGTCAAGAAGAATCAAATATAAATATGCCAAGCTTTTGTTAAAATTATTTTTTTATTTTTTCATAATTTTGAACTATTACTTTTACATTTGCATGTGTTATTTAAGTGTTTCTCTTCCAGTGAACCAAATCAAATGCATTTGAAACAAGGAATGGCAGAAGTAAATATGTCAACATATGCATAACATAGAAATGTTAAAATACATCAGAATATGACCACCCAACGGGTGCCCACTGCCTAGACAGAGCCGATTAATCAAGACAGGGGAATTGCAATGGAGAAAGAGTAATTCACACAGAGCCGGCTGTATGGGAGACCAGAATTTTATTATTACTCAAATCAGTCTCCTCGAAAACTTGGGGATCAGAGTTTTTAAGGATAATCTGGTGGGTAGGGGCTTGGGAAGTGGGGAGTGCTGATTAGTCAGGTTGGAGATGAATTCGTAGGGGGACGGAGTTCTTCTTTCTGACTTCTCCTCCTGCGTAGGATTGCAGAACTGGTTGAGCCAGATTACCAGTCTTGGTGGTGTCAACTGTTGCATTGGAACTCAGGGTCTGCGAAATATCTCAAGCACTGACCTTAGGTTTTACAACAGTGATGTTATTCCCAGGAGCAATTTGGGAGGGTTCAGACTCTTGCAGCCAGAGGCTTCATGGCTAATTTGTTAGTCCTACAAAGGCCAAAGGGTCCCCAGGAAAGATGGGGGTTTTTACAGGAAATAGCTATTATCAATTTTGTTTCAGAGTTTACACTATAAACTAAATTCCTGCCCAAGGCTAGTTTGGCCTACACCGAGGAATAAACAACCAAACTTAGAAGTTAGAAGATGAGGTCGGTTAGGTTTGATCTTTTTCACTGTCATAATTTCTTCAGTTATCATATTTGCAAAGACGGTTTCAATCACATCACACAAAACTCAGAAAATTATGAATTTCATGCACACAGATAGCCTTAATTCATCTCAATATACTTGCCAAGAAGATCGAAGTCCACAAAAATTTGAATGAGTATAAATTTGCACTGGCTTTGTATATATTCACCAATATTATCTCCTTTCCTTCTAGTTATTGTTGGTATTTTATATGATTAAATTAACAAAATAAAAGACTAAATGTAAACAACAGAATATTATGAAGACCAAAGAAAAGATTAAATGGGACAATGTTAATGCTTATAATTGTTCTCCTTAAAGTTTGATTTCCTACTGCTCTGTAATGGTTACCTAGGTATCATTTAGTAATTGTGCACAAATATCCATGGCCATCTAAAATGCAATCATAATCACATTTGTGGATATTTAATAGTCAATTTATAGTCATAATTGAAAGCACAAAGAACAAGTTTTTGCTTAATTACTATGTGACAGACTGTATTTTGTACTTTCGTGTATATTTGATACTGTAGTGCTTTTGACCAGTATGCTGCATTAAAATACAAATAAAAATTTATTTCAGATGTTACTTATTATATAGTGTCTGCAACTGCTAAGTGTCATTTGGCCAAAAAGCAAATATAGAGTGACTGGATGAAACCTCCCTGAGGAAAAACATTAAAAGATTGCTATTCTCAAAGATTCAAATATGAGACACCTACATCCTACAAAGTGATATAAAATGTTTTGGTATTGAGTGGTATGAGGGTAATGTATGCAGCTACAATAAAGAAAATAATTAGATATATTTATCCTTTTGCACTGTATCTGATAGTACCATCAAGCAATATCACTTTTTTTACAGCACAACCTGAGGCTACTACTTTTTAAGGTTCTACAAAATAATCTCTCTCTCTCTCTCTCTCTTTCTGTCATTATACTGTAGTATTTTTGGGGATAACAGAGTTGCTTAAAGACATCTTAACTTCTAACCTTTTGGGATATTTCTTTTTCTGAACAGACCATATCCCATAACATAATAGCTAGAAACAATCTAGTCTAAAATATTTACTACAGCAGTATCAAAGAAGTAATCGAATTCTAATACAGAAAGAGACAAAAGAAAAAATTATTTACTTTAAAAGTGTAATTTTGTTTTCAATAAAGAGGGGGGAACCTCAGATTTACCTCAATGTTTCCTTTGGTGCAAATACCATATTGAAGACTAATATTATTTCAGCCGTGGCATAAAAATGTATTAACCACAAGTTTAAAACCACAGAGGACTTCAAGTTAGACTTCATAACTTCACACTGAAATTTAATTTCATTTTGTAGTTTACATTTTTATGAATTTGGAGGGAAATTAAGCTAAAATATATAATAATTAAACATCAATTATATGTTCGACTTTAAGTATGCATGGGAATTGAGAAGAAGGGAGAGGATGAATCTTACTTAGCTTTTTATTTATAATATCTAGCACAGTTCCTTGTATATAGTAGTAATCAATATAGTTTTGCTGAAAGATAAATGAAAGAATGATCATTGTATTAGTTATCTATCATTGTGTAACTAATGATCCAAAAACTTAATGTCTGAAATGTTTATTATCTCATGCTTTCTGTGGATGACGAATACTAGAATGGCTTATCTGAGAGTCCTCTGGTTTAGGGTCTCTCACAAGCTTGAAATCAAGTTGTTGGTATACGATGAGGGTCTCCTCTGAAGGCTCAGCTGGAAAAGGATCCACTTGCAAATTTACTTAGTTGTCAGAAAAATTCAGTTTCTTAGGGCCTGGATTCCTAACTGGCTTTAGCTGGAACCACCATCACTTCTTTGCCACGTGAGTCTCTATGACTTGGCAGCTTGATTTATAAAAGTGTGAGATTTGGGAAGGCAATAAAGAGAGTTTGCTAGCAAGATAGAAAGTCACAGTCCTTTGTAACTTAACTACAGAAGTGACATCCCTTCACCATAGCCATATTGTATTGTGAAAAGCATGCCAGTAGCTCCAGTACACATTAAGGGAAAGGATTTAAACAGGCTGTGAATACTGTAAGGTCCTCTGAACGGGCCTACACCATGGTTGAGCCATTGTGACCCCTGTGACCCACACATACAGGCCTCCTGGAGTCACAAAGCCTGGAGCAACAGGAGAACCACTAAAGAAGAAGAGATAGCTAGTTCCTGCCTTAACTGATTAACCAACCCTGCAACAGTCCACCATTGTGATATGCTCCTACCCTACCCTAACTAACCAATCAACCTTATGATATCTTGCATTGTGACATCCCCCCACCTCATGACTATGCACCTTGTGACATTCTTCTTCTGTCTGAAAAAACTGCTCCTGACTGTAACTTTCCACTACCTACCCCAAACCTATAAAACCAGTTCCACTCCCACCACCCTTTGCTGACTCCTTTCTCAGACTCAGCCCACTTGCACCCAAGTGAATAAACAGCCTTGTTGCTCACACTAAGCCTGCTCAGGTGGTCTCTTATACAGATGTGCCTAACAAATGCCAGTAGTTAGAAATCATTGGGGACCATATCTATTTAATATATATTAAACACAGAAGAAAATTCTTACCATGCAGAAATCCTTCCAATTCAAAATAATGAGTCAAAAAATTTAAAATAGAAATTAACAAATATTTACTATAAAGTACAAATTATGTGATAAGTGAGGACTAATCTCTAATTTTTTTGTTGTTGTTGAGACAGAGTTTTGCTCCTGTTACCCAAGCTGGAGTGTGATGGCGCAATCTCCACTCACGACAACCTCCACCTCCTGGGTTCAAGTGATTCTCCTGCCTCAGCCTCCTGAGTAGCTGCAATTACAGGCATGGGCCACCATGCTCAGACAATATTTTGTATTTTTAGTAGAAATGGGGTTTCACCATGTTAGCCAGGCTGGTCTCAAACTCCTGACCTCAAATGATCCGCCCGCCTCGGCCTCCCAAAGTGCTGGGATTACAGGTGTGAGCCATAGCGCCTGGTCCTGATTTCATTTTTATCTTGCCCACATTCCTACCTAAGGGGGCCGGGGAGTCATGTCCCATAAACCATAAATTCTCATCAGATGGGTTTTATTTAACCCTGTATATCATGACTTATTTTCCAATCTGATTCTGGCATAACAAGGAAGAAAAAATATTTTGCCACATAACATGTTTCTCTGCCATATCTTGAAATGGCCCTGCAAATCTATCCCTTGTGGGAAAAATCCACATTCTATAGAGAACACTCTTTTCCTTTTGTTTTCCTTTTTTCCTTTCCAGATCCAGGAGATAATCAACTAAGAGCCAGGTACTCTTTTAGGTCCAGTAAGAAACATTTTACAAGCTGCTCTCTCTGAAGCCTGCTCTCTGAGAGCTTCCTCTCCGCAATAAAACTTGGTCTCCACAATCTTTTATCTTAATTGAACATTTCCTTTCTATTGATCTCAGGTCTTCAGATAAACAACCAATTGTCAACCAGAAAATGTTTAAATTTACCTATAGCCTGGAAGCCCCCCTGCTTTGAGTTGTCCCACATTTCCGAACCAAACCAATGTATTTCTTAAATGTATTTGATTCGGCTGGGCACGGTGGCTCATGCCTGCAATCTCAGCAATTTGGGAGGCCAAGGCGGGTGGATCACCTGAGGTCAGGAGTTCAAGACCAGCCTGGCCAACATGAGGAAACCCAGTCTCTACCAAAAATACAAAAAAATTAGCCGGGCGTGGTGGCAGGCGCCTGTAATCCCAGCTACTCAGGAGGCTGAGGCAGGAGAATCACTTGAACCCGGGAGGCAGAGGTTGCAGTAAGCTGAGATGGTGCCATTGCACTCTAGCCTGGGGGACAAGAGAGATACTTCATTTCCAAAAAAAAAAAAAAAAATGTATTTGATTGATGTATAATGCCTCCCTAAAATATATAAAACCAAGCTGTACCCCGACCACCTGGGGCACACGTTCTCAGGACTCCTGAGGACTGTGTCATGGGCCATGGTCACTCATATTTGGCTCAGAATAAATCTCTTAAAATATTTTACAGAGTTTGACTCTTTTCGTCAACATAAGTGATCTATAAAATAAATGTATTAAAATTCAGAGACAATTTATAAAGAAATTTAAATTTTGATTTTAATTAAGCTTAAACAATATTGAAATACATGATATTTAACTTAATTAGGCAAAAATTAATTGCATACTGGCAAAAAAGGTCACTCAGATTCTATTCTTTCAGTTCAGAACCAGCACCCATCCTTCTCTAAGAAATTCTAATAGAAACCAGACTTGCTATTAGAAATAGTTAATTCTAATTGCTGCTACAGAACTCTGAAAAGTAGCTTAGCTGTAACAAGCTCATAATGATTATTCACCCCACCTAATTAATGTAAAATGCAAGAGGTTGACACATACCCTCTTTACTCCCTACAAATTAAAAACAAATCTCTAATCTCATTCATTGATGGTTTACATCCTGTTGACAAAGTTAGCAGTTGCTGTGGGTACTAACCTGCATTCTTTTTGTAGCAAAAGCAAAGTTTCTACTTTATAATGTGTGTCTTTGTTATGGGAGAATTTGGATGCGTTCCACAGGAAGCCCTAATTGCTACAGGTAAATCTACACTTAGAAACTTTAGAGTGTTTCATAAGATAGAAAATTTCCATTTATTTCTAATAACATATAGTTTTTATGTTTTCTGTTTTTTGTTTTGAGACAGAGTTTCACTCTGTCGCCCAGGCTGGAGTGCAGTGGCGCAAGCTCGGCTCACTGCAAGCTCTGCCTCCCGGGTTCACACCATTCTCCTGCCTCAGCCTCCTGAGTAGCTGGGACTACAGGGGCCCGCCACCACGTCTGGCTAATTTCTTTGTATTTTTAGTAGAGACGGGGTTTCACCGTGTTAGCCAGGATGGTCTCCATCTCCTGACCTCGTGACCCGCCCGCCTCGGCCTCCCAAAATGCTGGAATTACAGGCGTGAGCCCCCGCGCCCGACCCTATTCACAATTTTTAAAAATGCTAAATTTTACTTCTGAATTGGCTTTTGTGATGAATAAACATTTGGTAGGTTGAGACTGCGTAGATATAAACATGCTAATTAATTAAAATATTTCTCAGAGTTTATAAAACCATATGATTGTTTCAGAGGGCCCCTGAGGTTTTTACAACAGTTGTTCTCATACCTGACTGACTACCACAAATAATGGGGGAGCATTTAAAAATTACCTGTGCTGGCCAGGCGTGGTGGCTCATGCCTGTAATCCCAGCACTTTGGGAGGCCGAGGCGGACGGATCATGAGGTCAAGAGATCGACATCATCCTGACCAAGATGGTGAAACCGCGTCTCTACTAAAAATGCAAAAATTAACTGGGCGTGGTGAGGCGCGCCTGTAGTCCCAGCTAGTCAGTAGGCTGAGGCAGGAGAATGGCTTGAACCCAGCAAGCGGAGGTTGCAGTGAGCCGAGATCTCCCACTGCACTCCAGTCTAATTTCTAATACTCGAAATTTTAAAAAACATAAGGAAATGATACAAGTTTTTTTGGTGCCACTTTGCCAGCTGGAGACCTCCTTGGCTGGTGATGCCCCTGCCCAGGGCCTCACTGGGCTCCAGGCTCACCACAGGAGGTACCCTGCCTGCTCAGCCTAACGGCCTGTGCTTTGCTTGAACTCCTGCCTGAATCCTGTGCTTGCGATGGGATCTGCCCAGCCTGTGGCTGGGCCAGAGTTGCTGCTACCTTCTTCTGTCTTGGGCGCCAGTGTCTGGACAAGGGGAACATGGTGGTGCCCGACAAACTTGGAAACACCAGCAACCTTGAAGGCCCAAAGTGGATGTTATTCCTGCTGTCCGCAGCTTGGCGGACGAGGGAGTGTTAACAGCTCTTTAAGCCCCATTGCCCCACTCTGGCCCACAGCTCCTGAGGTGGCCTGGCCCACTGCTGCTTCCCATTGTGTGGGGCGGTGGCCCTGCACCAGTGGAGGGTGAAGGGCTACAGTGTTACAGCGTTTTTTTGTACCCGCATTTGGCAGGTCCTAAGTTCCTGTCCTGCATCCAAGAAGAATGGGGTTAGGGTGACAACCAGGGGTTGAGCGGAGCAGAGAGTTTCATTGTGCGACAGAACAGTTTTCAGCGGAGAGGGGAACTGAGGGGGCAGCCCCCTACCTGAAGCTAGGTAGCTCCCCCATCAAGTGTGGCTGAGTCCAGGGCTTTTATAGACCCAGAATTGGGGTGGTGTGGTCCATAAGTAACACTGCAAAAGGCAACCTTCAATTGTTTAAACTGAATTTAAACCCTTATTCAGAAAGAACCAATGAGGAAAGAGGAGGCAAATAGGAATAGAAATTTTCACTCTGGGTCACAGGCTTTACCTGGTACCAGCAACCCAGTTTTCAGGCATCAAGCTGTTTTTGGTTTGAAGGTGGGGTTTCACTGGGGACCCGATTCTGTCTGCCTAAGATTCATCTTTCACCTGCCTCTATCATAAAGATGCGTTCTGGGTTTTCCTAAGATAACGGTGGTTAGCTAAATCTTAGTCTCTCTGCAAATCCTGTGAAAAGTCATACAGATCAATAAAGATAACAAATATAACCACAAATAACCCACACGTTCATCCGAACAAGAAGGAGGAGAATACTACGTGTTTTATATTACCTGGAAGTACATAAACAAACAACAAATTCCAGCAGAGCTCATTTTAGAGCTCTTGAAATAAGCCTGATGAAGCAGGAGGAGGTTAAAGGGAAGGTAGACAGTTTTAGGTCTGAAGAGACTGAAAAAAAGAGAAGAGAGCAGGGAGCCTTAGAGAATAATAATTTAAAAAAATTGAAACAAGTTGAAAACAAAGCAGCACTGAGACATTTTCCCTCACCTATGAGAAAGACAAAAATTCAAAGTTTGATCACTCTCCTTTCTGTGATGCTATGAAACATTAAGTAGTATCCTATATTGCTAGTGGCAGAGCAAAGTTGTGCATTTTATGGAAGGAAATCTGGCAATATTTACCGAAACTGCCAATGGATCCAGCAATCATACTTCTGAAAACATACCCCATAAATACACCTGCATGTGCACAAATTGACAAGGTTTTAGCTAGATCAGTGATTCTCCACGGAGTGAGAAGGAGTCATCTTGCCTTCCTTCATGAGATATTTGGCAATGATTGGTGACATTTTGGTTGTCATAATCCGGGGAGAGGGTGTTACTGGCATGTACTGGGTAGCTGCCAAGGATGCTTCTGTATATCCTGCAATGCACAGTGTGGGTCACCACAGCAAAGAATTACATGGTCCCATATATTGACAATTCTGAATTTGAGAAAATTTGATACAGATCAATCATTTTATTTATATGATAAACTATGTTAGTTTCTGTAATTCATATCTTCTGTTTTCCTTTTCAACTTTTGGAACATTTTTGCAGCTCTAGTCAGCATTTATGGTTTAGGTTTGTTTTTCTTTAATTTCTATGTGATGGCAATGAATTTAGATGCTTACAAATATCTAGCGAGTTAAATATTTGAATTTTTACAAGATTTCAAGGAGAAAAACATGCCCAAGTGCCAAAGCAAAAGCAATTGCAATCATACTTTGGCTGTCCTTTACTTAGCTTTTCGTAAATCTGCCCTGAAAATCTAATTTAGAGCTTTGAAAGCAGCAAAATGTAATTACATTTTTATTAGATACACAAACTGTAATTATAGTTTTCTTCTGTGAATATTCTAAAATGTGCTTGTAGAGCGTTCTTTAACACAAATGCTGCCTAAAGTGACAACTGCTTGAGGCAAGGAGGTTATGAACCACCACTGTAACATTGTGAGAGCTGCAAGACTTATGCATGTGATCACTGTTCATGAAGCTCAAAATTTTTTCAAGTGTTTATTAAAAACAGCCAATCAACACATAAAACTTCAGAAAAGGGCCAGGCGCGGTGGCACTTTTGGAGGCCGAGGCTGGCAGATCATCTGAGGTCAGGAGTTCGAGACCAGCCTGGCCAACATGGTGAAACCCCATCTCTACAAAAGTACAAACGTTACCTGGGTATGACGGTGGGTGACTGTAATCCCAGCTACTCGGGAGGCTGAGGCGGAAGGATCACTCGAACCTGGGAGGAGGAGCTTGTGGTGAACCGAGATCGCACCACTGCAACCGTGCACTCCAGCATGGGCGAGAGAACAAGACTCGATCTAAAAAAAAAAAAAAAAAAAAAAAAAAAAAAAAAAAATCATGAAAGTACAAGCTTATGCAACAACTGTAGTGTGGTAACTATCACATAAAGTCTACATTTACTTCTCAATAATGTACATACATGTCATGTTTGAAAAAAAATTTAAGATTCTTTCTATTTCTCCCAAAATGGATTGTACAAATGCTTATTTTTAGGAGACAACTTTCCCCTTCCAGCTCCATATAAAAGTGATTCGAAATAGAGAAAACCTCTTTTTTTTTTTTTTTTTTTTTTTTTTGAGACAGGATCTCTGTCGCCTAGACTGGAGTGCAGTGGTGCAGTCTTGGCTCACTGCAATCTCTGCCTTCCAGGCTCAAGCAATTCTCCTGCCTCAGCCTCCTGAGTAGCTAGGATTACAGGTATGTGCCACCATGTCCGGCTAATTTTTGTATTTTTAGTGGGGACGGGGTTTCACCATGTTGGCCAGGCTGGTCTCGAACTCCTGAGCTCAAATGATCCACCCGCCTTGACCTCCCAAAGTGCTAGGATTACAAGCATGAGCCACCTCTCCCGGCTGAGAAAAAGGTCCATTTTAAAAAGTCAAACATTCCCTCCTTTTCTTCCTCCTCCTCTTTCTCAATTTTTCCATTCCCCTGTAGCCTAACATCCTCATCATATACACTAATCTATACTCAGAGATGCAAATACCATATGTAGTTGAGATATGCATGTATTTCTACTTAATTATCAAAGCCTTTATGGAAATGGCAGTGTTCAAATAAAGCTTAAAAAATGAGAAACTAATTTTAGTTTTAGAATCTTTGAACCTTCTGTAGGGATCTTCTAGTATGGCTATAATACTTTTGATTATAAGAATATCCATTGGTAAAACATAAAGATGTAATTAGCAGTTGGGTAGAAGAGATTGGGACAAATAGGAATTATGTGAATATATTTTATGTACTGTATGTATCCCCCTTGTCTGGCACTCAAATATATTGAATATGAGAACCTAAGTGAGAGGGACATAATCTGCTTTGAGAAAAATCATGATAAACTTATTTGTTTGTTTGGTTGGTTGGTTTTTTTTTTTTTTTTTTTTTTTTTTGAGACGGACCCTAGCTCTGTCACCCAGGCTGGTGTGCAGTGACGCAATCTTGGCTCACTGCAACCTTCGCCTCCTGGGTTCAAGCGATTATACTGCCTCAGCCCCCTGAGTAACTGGGATTACAAGTGCCTGCCACAACCCCAAGCTAATTTTTGTATTTTTAGTAGATACGGGGTTTCACTGTGTTGGCCAGGCTGGTCTCGAACTCCTGACCTTGTGATCTGCCCACCTTAGCCTCCCAAAGTGCTGGGATTATAAACATGAGCCACCGCGCCCAGTCTCTACATTGTGTTTTAAAGCTGACCTGTGAGAGTCTTGATATTTTATTTGGAAAATTATATTCCCAAGTAAGAAATATGCTTTTTGTTATGTTCCTGATTTGGAGATAATCTAGACTAGTCTTTTTAAGTAAATGGATTCATAAGAGCTAAATCAGACAATTATCTACTTGTTTGGTAAATCTTTTACAATAAATATAGCTGAAAGCTTTAGGAGCATGAACGCAGGTTTCTAAGATAAGTATTTAAATAAATATAGTCTCTAATAATATACATTTTAATTTCAAAGCTATAAGTCAACAGCTCTTAGTAATACTGCAACAAACCTTTTATTATTGAAGAAAAATTCTGTTCTTTTTTAGCAAATCCTTAGAAAAACACTCGACTTTATGAAATCAATATATATTTGGCCGAGTGCGGTGGCTCACGCCTGTAATCCCAGCACTTTGGGAGGCCGAGGCGGGTGGATCACGAGGTCAGGAGATTGAGACCATCCTGGTTAACATGGTGAAACCCCATCTCTACTAAAAAACAAAAAAAAAATTAGCTGGGCGTGGTGGCAGGTGCCTGTAGTAACAGCTACTCGGGAGGCTGAGGCAGGAGAATGGCATGAACCCAGGAGGCGGAGCTCACAGTGAGCCGAGATTGCACCACTACACTCCAGCCTGGGTGACAGAGGAAGACTCCCCCTGAAAAAAATAATAATCATAATAAATAAATATATATTTAACTTTAGTTGTATTTGAACAGGTATGTAAATATTTATTAATCTGTTTTGTTTTTTCTTCTTACAGTATATAATAGTTAGCACTGATTTGCCTTCTCAAAAACACCTCCCATTTTCAATTGTCTCTCTTTCTCTGATGATTTTCATGAACCCCTGAGACCTGTGGATTCCACCTCAGTTGAACTTTCTAGCTGTGGTGAAACTGATAAATATGGAATACACATTTTTGTTGCCATGACCAACATCTAAAAATAAGAACATAACATTTTTCTTATCATTTATATTTGAATGTTCATTTCTTTATTCATTCAGCAAATATTGAGGGCTTTCATTGAAATGAAAGGTCCAGTTCTTGTCTGCACAGAGCTTTTAATCGGGAGGAACCAATTGACAATAAACTGCCAATACCACAATAGTTTTAAAAGTTTCACTGTGCTAACTTCCACCTTGGAGAACTATAGGAGGCCATGAGAGCATAGGTCCTGGGAACCTGAGTGCTAAGGATTCCAGAGGAAGAGACCAACACACGCAACTGAAGGGTGAGCAAAGTTTAGCTGAATGTAGAAAAGGAGAAAGCTTTTTCTGCTCACCAGAGCAGCCCGTGGAAATGGTTCATGGTAAAAACTAAGTAGGCCCATTTGAGGAAGAATTTATGTGGGTGGAGTGGAGGGAGTGGGAAGAGCTTGTCAATAAACAAAATGGGCAAAATAGGCAAGGGTGAGGCCATTCAAGATATGGTGAGGATTTGGGACTTATAATAATCAGAGACAACTCAATGTTTTATGAATGAAAGTCATGTTCTTTTTTAATGGTAAATTTATTGAAAGGGGATTAGAAAAGAAGTTAATGAAACTTCTGCAGTAGTTCAGGCCAAGTGATGGCTTGCCTAAGGGTGAGGGAAAGATGTAGATTAAGATCAAGAAATGTCTTGCTAGTGTAAATTGAAAGCTGTATGAAGTCATGAATGGCAACTAGAATCACTGAGCTTATCACTTCAGTGTTGAATACATACCCTTAACAAATATACCTAATGTTTTAATCAATTTTCAGAAATCGCAGAGGGGTTTTTTGGTCTAAAATGAGAAAGATTGAAAGAATCACAGTGAAAAAATGTCACAAAACAATAATGATAAAGATCATTTGGATGTGGCAGTGAAGTGATGATATTGAACAAAAAGAGTATGTCATTCACTGAAAGTTTATCCTTGCATACTTACTATTCAACTTAATCTCAGGATCACAGGGTCTACAAGTCATGCAATGAAAACTATGTTGACCAAGAATTCCTGTTACTTTGGTAAATTTCCTCAGGACAATGATAGAGTTGTAATTAACATATCAGAATATCAGTAATTTTTGAAAACAGAATGTTTAATAAAATATGGTAAATAATTAAAAACCATTAAATTATAAAAAATTATTTACAAAATTAATATACATTTTTACATGTAATAAATACATTTCATAGCAAACTCAAGAAAAGTGTCTCAATGATAAAGAAATGAATTTCAAAGTGTAATGAAAATTGTTTTCTATGTTCTTTCTCTAAATTACTGCAGTTTTCTCTGCTTTAATAAAACGTATATCCATTTGATTGACAGGAGAACATAATAAATACAAGAAATTAATGGAGTCACTGAAGACAAATTTTAACTATAATAAAGTTGGCAAGGTATTCAAGAAAAATAGAGGATGATACATAAACTACCAGAAGCTATTATCTTGAAACATCTAATTTTAAAAATGCCATCTGTGCACTCATTATTTTTATAAATGGCATGTTTTTGAAGGGGTATTTCATTTACATGTTTTTACTTCACTTTCATAAGATTATTTAATAGATCAACATTTTGATTAGCTTAAAATAACTTTATTTTACTCTTATATAACGGCAAGAACAGTAAGCAACAAAGTGAAAATAGAGGGAGGAAAACAAGTATACATCTAGCACTCTTCTTATCTGCTTTCTTTTAAACAAAATACCAGAGATTTTTTTTAAAAGTTACTTCCTGAAACATAAATATTTTATCTGAGCTTTCAGCAATTAGCATTCAGTTTCAGACGAATCTGAAATTTAGGTACTATATTTTTGCAACCATTTTTTTTTCTTTTTTGTAATTCTGAGAAAACCCACTGAAGGACATTGAGAGAATTATAAACATCAATTGTCAGTGACTGAACATGAAAAATGGGCCCTGTAGTATATTACTATCACATAATATCCAACTGGAGCTTCAAATTATCATAATAGTAATATCTAACACTTACAGAACACTCACTGAGAAACGGGGACTTCCTAAGGATTACACATTCATTTACACATTTAATCCTCAATAATATCCTATAAAATGAATACTATTATCATGTCAACATCACAGTTGAAGAAACTGAGTTTACAGTGAGGTAAAGTAATTTTAAGGTCCTACAGAGACTGAATGAAAGAACCCAAGCTGACTGGGCACGGTGGCTCACTCCTGTAATCCCAGCACTTTGGGAGGCCGAGGTGGGTGGATCACCTGAGGTCGGGAGTTTGAGACCAACATGGAGAAACCCTGTCTCAACTGAAAATACAAAATTAGCTAGGTGTGCTGGTGCATGCTTGTAATCCCAACTACTCGGGAGGCTAAGGTAGGAGAATCGCTTGAACCAAGGAGGCGGAGGTTGTGGTGAGCCCAGATCGCGCCATTGCACTCCAGCCTGGGCAACAAGAGCGAAACTTCGTCTTAAAAAAAAGAAAGAACCCAAGTTTTCTGACTTCAAACTTTATATTCCAGGATATCAGGCCTGTCATATGGTATAAGGAGATACAATTAGCATCATGGTCTGAAAGTATGCAGTACATTACCTGTGAATAGGAATGTGGTGGCCCCTAGGGTCAGAGGTAAGATGAAGAGGAGCCAGTGGTGGAGACAGAGAAGGAACAGCCGGTGCGATAGTAAATTAATAAGGCTAGTCATGAAAATCAAGAGCGGAAAGTGCTTCAACTTGGTCAAGTGGTAAATGTTGCTGATGGGTTGAGTAAGCTTAGAATACAAATCTTGCTACTGTATCATGCCTACTGGACAAACTTGGCAGTCATGTCAAGGAAAGTCTTACTAGAGTGAGAACAGAAGCCTTGATGGAGTGAGTTGACTAGAGAAACCAAAGTGAGAAGAACAGAGCAAAGGGTCAAAGATAGAAGGCCGATGTGGAGTCACAGAAGGACCAATGACAGTTTCCCCAGTAACTATTTGTGGTGACAGATCAAAGCCAACATGAGAGTTTATATACAACATGCAAACAAAATACGGCAAGATGACTGGCCTAGGGTGAAACGAGATCAGTATGACACATAAATCAACAAATCAGGCACAAAAAAGACAACAGGTTAATCAAAGAACAATGGCCTCTAGCTACAAAGCACTTGAAAAAGAAGAGCAATGAATCTGATGTGATCTTAAAAAATAAACTACTCCTATGGAGAAAGTCCCATAGAGAAAGTCACTGAACTAATTTCCAGAGAGGCACAAGGAATAGCTGGACCAGGAGTTACTTAGGAAGAAGAAATGCAAGTATAGAGAAAATTCTGACTAGAGAGAATGATTTGTAATGTTGTACAAGCAACAAGGCAAAACGGAATCTCAATATACAAAGAAAATAATATTTTAATAGGGATATATTAACAGGTTTAAATAGTACAAAGGCATAAATAAAACATGTTGGAGAGATGTCCTTTGAACAGCTTAAACAGAGTCTGTGTTTTGTTAATTCCAGCATCTCTGGGACTGAGCATATCTGGCAGCAAAAGTGTACACTAGATTGTTGTTGAATGATAAAGATATTAAAGTGATCAATCCTTGTTAACTCAGGGGTGTATAAGATGAGTGAGTGTGAAGAGAGAGCACAGGAGTCTTGATATTTGTATTTAACAAGGACTGATAGTTTTTTTGGACTGAGGGAAAGAAGATAATGGCAATAAATGGAGGCCGATGGGAAGAGAATGGTGGAGATTCTTATCTCCTCCTTATCAGGTTTATGTAGAGGAGTCTGTTTATTCACAAGAAGGAAAAAGTATGAAAGGAAAATAAAAAACCAGTTTCGATCTGCCTCCTCACTCTCCTCACTCATGATTTGCCAGAGGAAGAAAACCAACATAACTGACAGTGAATTTGGGTGAAGAGCTAGAAGAGGAGCAGATGAGCAGACTCTTTTCTTTCTTTCTCAAAGTCTTGAATCCAGGATTCACACTTTCGCTTCCTCCTGCACATGTAAGTTGTCTGTCCCTGCAGGAAATTTACAACTTGCCAGTTTGGGTGAATGCATTCAATATTTGTGAAAAATTTGCATTCAATAAGCTCATTTTGTCCAGAGGTCTAGGCCACTGTCCAATTCATCTTTAGAAATAATTAACATGACATTTTTATTTCCATCTGCCTTATTTCTACGTCTACTTCTCAGTTGATTTTAAATTCAGATGAAGTATGATTAATTATCACTCCTTAATCCCTGTCAGAGTCCAAGCCACAGAGTGCAGGGCTTCAATTTCCACCACAAGGGATTTAGGAGACAACGGGAAGTATAAAATGGCATGAACAACACAAATCATTTGGGTACTCTTTAATGTGCTGAGTGAACTATAATTGAATTACATACAAAGGGAAAGCAGCTGGTTGCCTTTGCATATAGTAAAGAATAAAATTGTACTTGGGGTTGTGATTAGACTTGACCCTTCATAAAAACATAGGTGAGAAGCAGGGAGACTTAGCATAGAGTGCAGGCGAGTCAGTAACATCCTTGGAGTAAGGGCAAGGAAAGGAACCAAGTTATCATCAAATGCCTTTAAGACCAGAAAAGGGAGAGGACAGCTGAATCAATCAAATATTCAGGTACCATACAGACAGAAAAATGTTGAAGTGGAGAGAGAGTTGATAAAATCAACTTCTGCATGGCAGCGAAAACTTGAGAAGAACACAAAATAACATTTACGAATTGAAGTGTCTTTAGCCAAAAAATAGATGAGCTTGTTGAATTTGGTAGCACTAAGCAGAGAAACAAAGTATTTTGGTGGGAATGATGGGTGATAAGCCTGCAAGCCTTCCACTTAGTTATTTTCAACATTAGATATTATTCATGATAAAAGTTAATGAAACAGTAAAATTAAAGTCATTTCAAGAAGTATATTTTCAAGAAATGCTTGAGAGATTGTTTTTCTAATATGCCTTTCAAATTTCTCAAAATAATATTGGCAGCTTTCATGTAGATCTTGGTCATCCAGGGGAAAGTGATTTTTTTTCAGGTAGTACCTTTAATCAAGTCCTAGTATAACATTTCTAATTCCTTTAGTTTAAAACCTGACAAGAGAGTCAAGTAGTAAAGTAGTGAGAACATATTAAAACGTTTCCCATATACAATATTTCATTATACCTTCCTTTGTACATAGAATCATTTTCGTTCAAGATGGACTTCAAATAGAAATAAATTTTGAACACAATCTTGGTTAAGTTTTTACATTAAAACTTAACCATTAAACTTTGATGACATGTAGCAAGATTACACAAAACAATCTTTTCACATCTGAATGAGACTGGACATTTCCAATGTACCATCAATATCATTTGTTTGCTCTTTAACATTTTGTTTCATTATGAAATACTTAAGAAATTTACTTTAGTCCTGCAATTTGGCAGCTAAGTGTTACACATTTGAATTCTGAGGTTAGTCCACTCTATTATCTTTGTCACTGATTTGCCTATTAATCAGTTTTTGCTGTAAGTGGAAGAATGGGTTACAGGGTTAAATTTAATAAACATTTTATTTAAAAATTTTTCTCTATTAGTTTTACTAAAGCAAATTATGTACCTAGGTTATAATAACAGTTCCAAGAGAAATGGAATTGGTTTCCATCTGTTCAATTTTACGTTGAACAAATAATTTAATAATTTAAACAGTAATTGAGGGAGTTGGCAATAAAATAGTCTACTCTTTCCATGTGAATATATTTCAATTTTATTTATAAATTTAAGCCTTGTAATTAATTTTACCTTGTTTGCAATTAAAAATTAAAATTTACTTAGACAAAGGAAATAGCAACTATTAAAATAGCATAATTAAAAATTAATTGTATTTCCTAGTAATAATAATAATTCTTATCTTGCAAAATTATTCCTAACTAGCTGATGAATAAAAGGAATGTAATTTGTGTGAGATCGCAAACATTTTTGTGTAATTCCTAAAAACCTATGGGATGTAGTTGAATGCATATGACCAATAGTTATTTCGTAATTCTCCACATTTAAAAAAATAATAATTACTTTTATCTCATCTAGTGAAGGTGAAAGGGAAATTATTCTGGCAATTATTTTTATTCATTTACTTAAGAAATATTTAATAGTTCCTGAATCTCTACCACATGTACTGTTAAGACTATTCTTTGCAAGCAACAGCACTCTACTTTGAACAACATTGGAAGAGTGTGCATTTTATGAAGTGAATGAAAGGGTTGAGTAATTGTGACTGTGCCAGACCTATAACTTGATGAGTAGTCAGATAAAGCCAGCCTGTAAGGGGAAAAAAATGAAGAAAACATGCAGAGAAAAGTGATTAAGAGATCCCCTAGCTTTACATTTTACAACTTCAGTCTCTGTATTCTGACTACAAAAGCTGTGAGGGAAAGGACTCATAGACCAACCCTGATCAGGTACCCACTTGGAAAAATTAGCAGTGAGCAAGGAGACAGATAATTGAAGGAATATTATAAGAACATGTGGCTGATGGTAGTAGTGTCCAGAAGAATAGAATGGGGGTGGAGGGTACAAAGTAGTCTAGACAGTCTATCCCACTGATATCTGCTATATTGGAAAAGCAAGTGATAAATGTGTAGAAGTAGCCAGTTGTCCCAATTCATTAAATTATAGGTTGGAGACCTAGGATATAAGTTAAACCACACATAATCAACAATAGTTGACCATGTTTGACTTGTAAACTGGCTACTTAAAATGTGTTACAACCTAATACTTCATTCAGTAAGTAACGGAAAAAAGAAAAAGTGACAAGTTTCAAACCGAGTAGAATATCCAAAAAGGCAAAAGTGAAGTGGAAGCAACTTGGGCTAACTGATTGGCCACTCTATGACAGACATTATACCTTAAACAGGAGTCCTTTTACAACTACTTTGGTTTTAACGTTTTGCATTTTATTTGGATCTTACAATATTTAAAAGACAAAGCAACTGGACAGGTGTTAGGTCTGGTTACAATATGAAAAACTCAGCTGCTACACTCTCACACCTATGCTGTTTCTACGTTTATTCTACCTGATAGCCCACCCAAAGGCATCTGTATTTGCCATGATTACCTGCATATTCTTGGAAGGATGGGTTGAGAAGCTTAGCAGTTACAAAGACATTGCAGTGGCCCATGCAAGAGATGAAGGATAGTTAAAGGTTAAAAACATGATCCTTGCTAAAAGATGAGCCTGGCCCAATAACCAATCTTTTCCACTTTCAAGCTATTTTATCTGAGCAAGGTCATCTTTACCAATAACCTTCCTTATGTGCAAAATCTGAATACACCACTTGTCACGAAGGCTTTCTGAGATGATTAAATGAGATAATGGTCTAATTATTACAAAACATAAATCTCTTACAACAATTCCTGGAACGTAGTACGCATTCAGTAAATTGGCATAGATATCAGTAGGTTCTAATCTGGGGGAAAGGGCATGGTAGAGCTTCAGTTGCAGCAGTGTGGGTCATGTGACTGAGTTCTGATCAATAGGATGCAAGTAGAAATTATGTGTGCAACTTCAAGTCGTGGCTTTAAAAGGAACTAGCTTGCTCTCCACTGCAGGTATGACTGTAGAATTGAACATTCAGAGGAAGGCAACTTAGGGGATGGTGTGGCAGCGAAAAGTAAAGAACCTGGGTCCTCGGATAATATAAAGGGACAAAGGCACTACACTTCTTGAACTACCTACAAGTACAGGTTTTCACGTGAAAGAAAAATGAGCCAGTCTTGTTTGTCGTTGTTACTTGGTCATTGTTAAAACAGCTGAAGTGCGTTCCTTACTAATATGTACAAGTAATGTAGATGGTTTTCTCTTTAAAAATTACTTCCACCACTCAAATATGAGTGGAAGCATGGAACTTCATATGCCTAATTGATTAAGATGTAGTACCATCTCAGTGGTAACGGATTGTGCTGGGAGAGGAAGAACTATCCATATTACTTCAATAATTTCTTGAATTGTTAAAAATGTGCATTTTTGACCGGGCGCGGTGGCTCACGCCTGTAATCCCAGCACTTTGGGAGGCCGAGGCGGGTGGATCACGAGGTCAGGAGATGGAGACCATCCTGGCTAACCCGGTGAAACCCCGTCTCTACTAAAAAACACAAAAAACTAGCCGGGCGAGGTGGCGGGCGCCTGTAGTCCTAGCTACTCGGGAGGCGGAGGCAGGAGAATGGTGTAAACCCGGGAGGCGGAGCTTGCAGTGAGCCGAGATCCGGCCACTGCACTCCAGCCAAGGTGACAAAACGAGACACCATCTCAAAAAAAAAAAAAAAAAAAAAAAAAAAAAAAAAAATTTTA